>NW_026263306.1:0-107147 GCF_947179515.1 Apodemus sylvaticus
TGTAAGTCGAAAAGCTTTCATGTTGCGTGTATGTCTACGTGTGTAGCCTCAAAAGAGAAGGCACAGGACAGTTTTCTCTCGAAAGGATATGTAAGAATACCACTTCATAAGGAAATACAGTTTTTGCAGCGTAAAGACATATACGTACGCATTGGAAACTCTTTACGAGCAGAAATAACGCATAGTACAAAATTAGCTTGTATCTCCAAAACTACACGTTGTATCTCGAAAAGAATTGTTGTGGCGTGTAAGTCTTAACATGTAGCATCTAAAGAGAACCAAAAGGAGAATTTTCTTTCGTCAAAATTTTTCAGAAAATCACGTTTTAAGGAAATCCCGCATCGTGCGAAATTATCTTGTTTTTCCTAAACAACACGTTGTAAGTCGAAAAGCTTTCATGTTGCGTGTATGTCTAAGTGTGAAGCCTCAAAAGAGAAGGCACAGGACAGTTTTCTCTCGAAAGGATATGTAAGAATACCACTTCATAAGGAAATACAGTTTTGCAGCGTAAAGACATATACGTACGCATTGGAAACTCTTTACGAGAAGAAAATAACGCATAGTCCAAAATTAGCTTGTATCTCCAAAACTACACGTTGTATCTCGAAAAGAATTGTTGTGGCGTCTACGTCTTAACATGTAGCATCTAAAGAGAACCAAAAGGAGAATTTTCTTTCGTCAAAATTTTTCAGAAAATAACGTTTTTAGGAAATCCCGCATCGTGCGAAATTATCTTGTTTTTCCTAAACAACACGTTGTAAGTCGAAAAGCTTTCATGTTGCGTGTATGTCTAAGTGTGTAGCCTCAAAAGAGAAGGCACAGGACAGTTTTCTCTCGAAAGGATATGTAAGAATACCACTTCATAAGGAAATACAGTTTTGCAGAGTAAAGACATATACGTACGCATTGGAAACTCTTTACGAGAAGAAATAACGCATAGTACAAAATTAGCTTGTATCTCCAAAACTACACGTTGTATCTCGAAAAGAATTGTTGTGGCGTGTACGTCTTAACATGTAGCATCTAAAGAGAACCAAAAGGAGAATTTTCTTTCGTCAAAATTTTTCAGAAAATCACGTTTTAAGGAAATCCCGCATCGTGCGAAATTATCTTGTTTTTCCTAAACAACACGTTGTAAAGTCGAAAAGCTTTCATGTTGCGTGTATGTCTACGTGTGTAGCCTCAAAAGAGAAGGCACAGGACAGTTTTCTCTCGAAAGGATATGTACGAATACCACTTCATAAGGAAATACAGTTTTGCAGAGTAAAGACATATACGTACGCATTGGAAACTCTTTACGAGAAGAAATAACGCATAGTACAAAATTAGCTTGTATCTCCAAAACTACACGTTGTATCTCGAAAAGAATTGTTGTGGCGTGTACGTCTTAACATATAGCATCTAAAGAGAACCAAAAGGAGAATTTTCTTTCGTCAAAATTTTTCAGAAAATCACGTTTTAAGGAAATCCCGCATCGTGCGAAATTATCTTGTTTTTCCTAAACACACACGTTGTAAGTCGAAAAGCTTTCATGTTGCGTGTATGTCTAAGTGTGTAGCCTCAAAAGAGAAGGCACAGGACAGTTTTCTCTCGAAAGGATATGTAAGAATACCACTTCATAAGGAAATACAGTTTTGCAGCGTAAAGACATATACGTACGCATTGGAAACTCTTTACGAGAAGAAATAACGCATAGTACAAAATTAGCTTGTATCTCCAAAAGTACATGTTGTATCTCGAAAAGAATTGTTGTGGCGTGTACGTCTTAACACTGTAGCATCTAAAGAGAACCAAAAGGAGAATTTTCTTTCGTCAAAATTTTTCAGAAAATCACGTTTTAAGGAAATCCCGCATCGTGCGAAATTATCTTGTTTTTCCTAAACAACACGTTGTAAGTCGAAAAGCTTTCATGTTGCGTGTATGTCTAAGTGTGTAGCCTCAAAAGAGAAGGCACAGGACAGTTTTCTCTCGAAAGGATATGTAAGAATACCACTTCATAAGGAAATACAGTTTTGCAGAGTAAAGACATATACGTACGCATTGGAAACTCTTTACGAGAAGAAAGAACGCATAGTACAAAATTAGCTTGTATCTCCAAAACTACACGTTGTATCTCGAAAAGAATTGTTGTGGCGTGTACGTCTTAACATGTAGCATCTAAAGAGAACCAAAAGGAGAATTTTCTTTCGTCAAAATTTTTCAGAAAATCACGTTTTAAGGAAATCCCGCATCGTGCGAAATTATCTTGTTTTTCCTAAACAACACGTTGTAAGTCGAAAAGCTTTCATGTTGCGTGTATGTCTACGTGTGTAGCCTCAAAAGAGAAGGCACAGGACAGTTTTCTCTCGAAAGGATATGTAAGAATACCACTTCATAAGGAAATACAGTTTTGCAGAGTAAAGACATATATGTACGCATTGGATACTCTTTACGAGAAGAAAATAACGCATAGTACAAAATTAGCTTGTATCTCCAAAACTACACGTTGTATCTCGAAAAGAATTGTTGTGGCGTGTACGTCTTAACATGTAGCATCTAAAGAGAACCAAAAGGAGAATTTTCTTTCGTCAAAATTTTTCAGAAAATCACGTTTTAAGGAAATCCCGCATCGTGCGAAATTATCTTGTTTTTCCTAAACAACACGCTGTAAGTCGAAAAGCTTTCATGTTGCGTGTATGTCTACGTGTGTAGCCTCAAAAGAGAAGGCACAGGACAGTTTTCTCTCGAAAGGATATGTAAGAATACCACTTCATAAGGAAATACAGTTTTGCAGAGTAAAGACATATACGTACGCATTGGAAACTCTTTACGAGAAGAAATAACGCATAGTACAAAATTAGCTTGTATCTTCCAAAACTACACGTTGTATCTCGAAAAGAATTGTTGTGGCGTGTACGTCTTAACATGTAGCATCTAAGAGAACCAAAAGGAGAATTTTCTTTCGTCAAAATTTTTCAGAAAATCACGTTTTAAGGAAATCCCGCATCGTGCGAAATTATCTTGTTTTTCCTAAACAACACATTGTAAGTCGAAAAGCTTTCATGTTGCGTGTATGTCTAAGTGTGTAGCCTCAAAAGAGAAGGCACAGGACAGTTTTCTCTCGAAAGGATATGTAAGAATACCACTTCATAAGGAAATACAGTTTTGCAGCGTAAAGACATATACGTACGCATTGGAAACTCTTTACGAGCAGAAATAACGCATAGTACAAAATTAGCTTGTATCTCCAAAACTACACGTTGTATCTCGAAAAGAATTGTTGTGGCGTGTAAGTCTTAACATGTAGCATCTAAAGAGAACCAAAAGGAGAATTTTCTTTCGTCAAAATTTTTCAGAAAATCACGTTTTAAGGAAATCCCGCATCGTGCGAAATTATCTTGTTTTTCCTAAACAACACGTTGTAAGTCGAAAAGCTTTCATGTTGCGTGTATGTCTAAGTGTGAAGCCTCAAAAAGAGAAGGCACAGGACAGTTTTCTCTCGAAAGGATATGTAAGAATACCACTTCATAAGGAAATACAGTTTTGCAGCGTAAAGACATATACGTACGCATTGGAAACTCTTTACGAGAAGAAATAACGCATAGTCCAAAATTAGCTTGTATCTCCAAAACTACACGTTGTATCTCGAAAAGAATTGTTGTGCGTCTACGTCTTAACATGTAGCATCTAAAGAGAACCAAAAGGAGAATTTTCTTTCGTCAAAATTTTTCAGAAAATAACGTTTTTAGGAAATCCCGCATCGTGCGAAATTATCTTGTTTTTCCTAAACAACACGTTGTAAGTCGAAAAGCTTTCATGTTGCGTGTATGTCTAAGTGTGTAGCCTCAAAAGAGAAGGCACAGGACAGTTTTCTCTCGAAAGGATATGTAAGAATACCACTTCATAAGGAAATACAGTTTTTGCAGAGTAAAGACATATACGTACGCATTGGAAACTCTTTACGAGAAGAAATAACGCATAGTACAAAATTAGCTTGTATCTCCAAAACTACACGTTGTATCTCGAAAAGAATTGTTGTGGCGTGTACGTCTTAACATGTAGCATCTAAAGAGAACCAAAAGGAGAATTTTCTTTCGTCAAAATTTTTCAGAAAATCACGTTTTAAGGAAATCCCGCATCGTGCGAAATTATCTTGTTTTTCCTAAACAACACGTTGTAAGTCGAAAAGCTTTCATGTTGCGTGTATGTCTACGTGTGTAGCCTCAAAAGAGAAGGCACAGGACAGTTTTCTCTCGAAAGGATATGTACGAATACCACTTCATAAGGAAATACAGTTTTGCAGAGTAAAGACATATACGTACGCATTGGAAACTCTTTACGAGAAGAAATAACGCATAGTACAAAATTAGCTTGTATCTCCAAAACTACACGTTGTATCTCGAAAAGAATTGTTGTGGCGTGTACGTCTTAACATGTAGCATCTAAAGAGAACCAAAAGGAGAATTTTCTTTCGTCAAAATTTTTCAGAAAATCACGTTTTAAGGAAATCCCGCATCGTGCGAAATTATCTTGTTTTTCCTAAACAACACGTTGTAAGTCGAAAAGCTTTCATGTTGCGTGTATGTCTATGTGTGTAGCCTCAAAAGAGAAGGCACAGGACAGTTTTCTCTCGAAAGGATATGTAAGAATACCACTTCATAAGGAAATACAGTTTTGCAGAGTAAAGACATATACGTACGCATTGGAAACTCTTTACGAGAAGAAATAACGCATAGTACAAAATTAGCTTGTATCTCCAAAAGTACACGTTGTATCTCGAAAAGAATTGTTGTGGCGTGTACGTCTTAACATGTAGCATCTAAAGAGAACCAAAAGGAGAATTTTCTTTCGTCAAAATTTTTCAGAAAATCACGTTTTAAGGAAATCCCGCATCGTGCGAAATTATCTTGTTTTTCCTAAACAACACGTTGTAAGTCGAAAAGCTTTCATGTTGCGTGTATGTCTACGTGTGTAGCCTCAAAAGAGAAGGCACAGGACAGTTTTCTCTCGAAAGGATATGTAAGAATACCACTTCATAAGGAAATACAGTTTTGCAGAGTAAAGACATATACGTACGCATTGGAAACTCTTTACGAGAAGAAATAACGCATAGTACAAAATTAGCTTGTATCTCCAAAACTACACGTTGTATCTCGAAAAGAATTGTTGTGGCGTGTACGTCTTAACATGTAGCATCTAAAGAGAACCAAAGGAGAATTTTCTTTCGTCAAAATTTTTCAGAAAATCACGTTTTAAGGAAATCCCGCATCGTGCGAAATTATCTTGTTTTTCCTAAACAACACGTTGTAAGTCGAAAAGCTTTCATGTTGCGTGTATGTCTACGTGTGTAGCCTCAAAAGAGAAGGCACAGGACAGTTTTCTCTCGAAAGGATATGTAATAATACCACTTCATAAGGAAATACAGTTTTGCAGCGTAAAGACATATACGTACGCATTGGAAACTCTTTACGAGAAGAAATAACGCATAGTACAAAATTAGCTTGTATCTCCAAAACTACACGTTGTATCTCGAAAAGAATTGTTGTGGCGTGTACGTCTTAACATGTAGCATCTAAAGAGAACCAAAAGGAGAATTTTCTTTCGTCAAAATTTTTCAGAAAATCACGTTTTAAGGAAATCCCGCATCGTGCGAAATTATCTTGTTTTTCCTAAACAACACGCTGTAAGTCGAAAAGCTTTCATGTTGCCTGTATGTCTACGTGTGTAGCCTCAAAAGAGAAGGCACAGGACAGTTTTCTCTCGAAAGGATATGTAAGAATACCACTTCATAAGGAAATACAGTTTTGCAGAGTAAAGACATATACGTACGCATTGGAAACTCTTTACGAGAAGAAATAACGCATAGTACAAAATTAGCTTGTATCTCCAAAACTACACGTTGTATCTCGAAAAGAATTGTTGTGGCGTGTACGTCTTAACATGTAGCATCTAAAGAGAACCAAAAGGAGAATTTTCTTTCACCAAAATTTTTCAGAAAATCACGTTTGAAGGAAATCCCGCATCGTGCGAAATTATCTTGTTTTTCCTAAACAACACGTTGTAAGTCGAAAAGCTTTCATGTTGCGTGTATGTCTAAGTGTGTAGCCTCAAAAGAGAAGGCACAGGACAGTTTTCTCTCGAAAGGATATGTAAGAATACCACTTCATAAGGAAATACAGTTTTGCAGCGTAAAGACATATACGTACGCATTGGAAACTCTTTACGAGAAGAAATAACGCATAGTACAAAATTAGCTTGTATCTCCAAAACTACACGTTGTATCTCGAAAAGAATTGTTGTGGCGTGTACGTCTTAACATGTAGCATCTAAAGAGAACCAAAAGGAGAATTTTCTTTCGTCAAAATTTTTCAGAAAATCACGTTTTAAGGAAATCCCGCATCGTGCGAAATTATCTTGTTTTTCCTAAACAACACGTTGTAAGTCGAAAAGCTTTCATGTTGCGTGTATGTCTACGTGTGTAGCCTCAAAAGAGAAGGCACAGGACAGTTTTCTCTCGAAAGGATATGTAAGAATACCACTTCATAAGGAAATACAGTTTTGCAGAGTAAAGACATATACGTACGCATTGGAAACTCTTTACGAGAAGAAATAACGCATAGTACAAAATTAGCTTGTATCTCCAAAACTACACGTTGTATCTCGAAAAGAATTGTTGTGGCGTGTACGTCTTAACATGTAGCATCTAAAGAGAACCAAAAGGAGAATTTTCTTTCGTCAAAATTTTTCAGAAAATCACGTTTTAAGGAAATCCCGCATCGTGCGAAATTATCTTGTTTTTCCTAAACAACACGTTGTAAGTCGAAAAGCTTTCATGTTGCGTGTATGTCTACGTGTGTAGCCTCAAAAGAGAAGGCACAGGACAGTTTTCTCTCGAAAGGATATGTAACAATACCACTTCATAAGGAAATACAGTTTTGCAGAGTAAAGACATATACGTACGCATTGGAAACTCTTTACGAGAAGAAATAACGCATAGTACAAAATTAGCTTGTATCTCCAAAACTACACGTTGTATCTCGAAAAGAATTGTTGTGGCGTGTACGTCTTAACATGTAGCATCTAAAGAGAACCAAAAGGAGAATTTTCTTTCGTCAAAATTTTTCAGAAAATCACGTTTTAAGGAAATCCCGCATCGTACGAAATTATCTTGTTTTTCCTAAACAACACGCTGTAAGTCGAAAAAGCTTTCATGTTGCGTGTATGTCTACGTGTGTAGCCTCAAAAGAGAAGGCACAGGACAGTTTTCTCTCGAAAGGATATGTAAGAATACCACTTCATAAGGAAATACAGTTTTGCAGCGTAAAGACATATACGTACGCATTGGAAACTCTTTACGAGCAGAAATAACGCATAGTACAAAATTAGCTTGTATCTCCAAAACTACACGTTGTATCTCGAAAAGAATTGTTGTGGCGTGTAAGTCTTAACATGTAGCATCTAAAGAGAACCAAAAGGAGAATTTTCTTTCGTCAAAATTTTTCAGAAAATCACGTTTTAAGGAAATCCCGCATCGTGCGAAATTATCTTGTTTTTCCTAAACAACACGTTGTAAGTCGAAAAGCTTTCATGTTGCGTGTATGTCTAAGTGTGAAGCCTCAAAAGAGAAGGCACAGGACAGTTTTCTCTCGAAAGGATATGTAAGAATACCACTTCATAAGGAAATACAGTTTTGCAGCGTAAAGACATATACGTACGCATTGGAAACTCTTTACGAGAAGAAATAACGCATAGTCCAAAATTAGCTTGTATCTCCAAAACTACACGTTGTATCTCGAAAAGAATTGTTGTGGCGTCTACGTCTTAACATGTAGCATCTAAAGAGAACCAAAAGGAGAATTTTCTTTCGTCAAAATTTTTCAGAAAATAACGTTTTTAGGAAATCCCGCATCGTGCGAAATTATCTTGTTTTTCCTAAACAACACGTTGTAAGTCGAAAAGCTTTCATGTTGCGTGTATGTCTAAGTGTGTAGCCTCAAAAGAGAAGGCACAGGACAGTTTTCTCTCGAAAGGATATGTAAGAATACCACTTCATAAGGAAATACAGTTTTGCAGAGTAAAGACATATACGTACGCATTGGAAACTCTTTACGAGAAGAAATAACGCATAGTACAAAATTAGCTTGTATCTCCAAAACTACACGTTGTATCTCTCGAAAAGAATTGTTGTGGCGTGTACGTCTTAACATGTAGCATCTAAAGAGAACCAAAAGGAGAATTTTCTTTCGTCAAAATTTTTCAGAAAATCACCGTTTTAAGGAAATCCCGCATCGTGCGAAATTATCTTGTTTTTCCTAAACAACACGTTGTAAGTCGAAAAGCTTTCATGTTGCGTGTATGTCTACGTGTGTAGCCTCAAAAGAGAAGGCACAGGACAGTTTTCTCTCGAAAGGATATGTACGAATACCACTTCATAAGGAAATACAGTTTTGCAGAGTAAAGACATATACGTACGCATTGGAAACTCTTTACGAGAAGAAATAACGCATAGTACAAAATTAGCTTGTATCTCCAAAAACTACACGTTGTATCTCGAAAAGAATTGTTGTGGCGTGTACGTCTTAACATATAGCATCTAAAGAGAACCAAAAGGAGAATTTTCTTTCGTCAAAATTTTCAGAAAATCACGTTTTAAGGAAATCCCGCATCGTGCGAAATTATCTTGTTTTTCCTAAACAACACGTTGTAAGTCGAAAAGCTTTCATGTTGCGTGTATGTCTAAGTGTGTAGCCTCAAAAGAGAAGGCACAGGACAGTTTTCTCTCGAAAGGATATGTAAGAATACCACTTCATAAGGAAATACAGTTTTGCAGCGTAAAGACATATACGTACGCATTGGAAACTCTTTAAGAGAAGAAATAACGCATAGTACAAAATTAGCTTGTATCTCCAAAAGTACATGTTGTATCTCGAAAAGAATTGTTGTGGCGTGTACGTCTTAACATGTAGCATCTAAAGAGAACCAAAAGGAGAATTTTCTTTCGTCAAAATTTTTCAGAAAATCACGTTTTAAGGAAATCCCGCATCGTGCGAAATTATCTTGTTTTTCCTAAACAACACGTTGTAAGTCGAAAAGCTTTCATGTTGCGTGTATGTCTAAGTGTGTAGCCTCAAAAGAGAAGGCACAGGACAGTTTTCTCTCGAAAGGATATGTAAGAATACCACTTCATAAGGAAATACAGTTTTGCAGAGTAAAGACATATACGTACGCATTGGAAACTCTTTACGAGAAGAAAGAACGCATAGTACAAAATTAGCTTGTATCTCCAAAACTACACGTTGTATCTCGAAAAGAATTGTTGTGGCGTGTACGTCTTAACATGTAGCATCTAAAGAGAACCAAAAGGAGAATTTTCTTTCGTCAAAATTTTTCAGAAAATCACGTTTTAAGGAAATCCCGCATCGTGCGAAATTATCTTGTTTTTCCTAAACAACACGTTGTAAGTCGAAAAGCTTTCATGTTGCGTGTATGTCTACGTGTGTAGCCTCAAAAGAGAAGGCACAGGACAGTTTTCTCTCGAAAGGATATGTAAGAATACCACTTCATAAGGAAATACAGTTTTGCAGAGTAAAGACATATATGTACGCATTGGATACTCTTTACGAGAAGAAATAACGCATAGTACAAAATTAGCTTGTATCTCCAAAACTACACGTTGTATCTCGAAAAGAATTGTTGTGGCGTGTACGTCTTAACATGTAGCATCTAAAGAGAACCAAAAGGAGAATTTTCTTTCGTCAAAATTTTTCAGAAAATCACGTTTTAAGGAAATCCCGCATCGTGCGAAATTATCTTGTTTTTCCTAAACAACACGCTGTAAGTCGAAAAGCTTTCATGTTGCGTGTATGTCTACGTGTGTAGCCTCAAAAGAGAAGGCACAGGACAGTTTTCTCTCGAAAGGATATGTAAGAATACCACTTCATAAGGAAATACAGTTTTGCAGAGTAAAGACATATACGTACGCATTGGAAACTCTTTACGAGAAGAAATAACGCATAGTACAAAATTAGCTTGTATCTCCAAAACTACACGTTGTATCTCGAAAAGAATTGTTGTGGCGTGTACGTCTTAACATGTAGCATCTAAAGAGAACCAAAAGGAGAATTTTCTTTCGTCAAAATTTTTCAGAAAATCACGTTTTAAGGAAATCCCGCATCGTGCGAAATTATCTTGTTTTTCCTAAACAACACATTGTAAGTCGAAAAGCTTTCATGTTGCGTGTATGTCTAAGTGTGTAGCCTCAAAAGAGAAGGCACAGGACAGTTTTCTCTCGAAAGGATATGTAAGAATACCACTTCATAAGGAAATACAGTTTTGCAGCGTAAAGACATATACGTACGCATTGGAAACTCTTTACGAGCAGAAATAACGCATAGTACAAAATTAGCTTGTATCTCCAAAACTACACGTTGTATCTCGAAAAGAATTGTTGTGGCGTGTAAGTCTTAACATGTAGCATCTAAAGAGAACCAAAAGGAGAATTTTCTTTCGTCAAAATTTTTCAAAAAATCACGTTTTAAGGAAATCCCCGCATCGTGCGAAATTATCTTGTTTTTCCTAAACAACACGTTGTAAGTCGAAAAGCTTTCATGTTGCGTGTATGTCTAAGTGTGAAGCCTCAAAAGAGAAGGCACAGGACAGTTTTCTCTCGAAAGGATATGTAAGAATACCACTTCATAAGGAAATACAGTTTTGCAGCGTAAAGACATATACGTACGCATTGGAAACTCTTTACGAGAAGAAATAACGCATAGTACAAAATTAGCTTGTATCTCCAAAACTACACGTTGTATCTCGAAAAGAATTGTTGTGGGCGTCTACGTCTTAACATGTAGCATCTAAAGAGAACCAAAAGGAGAATTTTCTTTCGTCAAAATTTTTCAGAAAATCACGTTTTAAGGAAATCCCGCATCGTGCGAAATTATCTTGTTTTTCCTAAACAACACGTTGTAAGTCGAAAAGCTTTCATGTTGCGTGTATGTCTACGTGTGTAGCCTCAAAAGAGAAGGCACAGGACAGTTTTCTCTCGAAAGGATATGTAAGAATACCACTTCATAAGGAAATACAGTTTTGCAGAGTAAAGACATATACGTACGCATTGGAAACTCTTTACGAGAAGAAATAACGCATAGTACAAAATTAGCTTGTATCTCCAAAACTACACGTTGTATCTCGAAAAGAATTGTTGTGGCGTGTACGTCTTAACATATAGCATCTAAAGAGAACCAAAAGGAGAATTTTCTTTCGTCAAAATTTTTCAGAAAATCACGTTTTAAGGAAATCCCGCATCGTGCGAAATTATCTTGTTTTTCCTAAACAACACGTTGTAAGTCGAAAAGCTTTCATGTTGCGTGTATGTCTAAGTGTGTAGCCTCAAAAGAGAAGGCACAGGACAGTTTTCTCTCGAAAGGATATGTAAGAATACCACTTCATAAGGAAATACAGTTTTGCAGCGTAAAGACATATACGTACGCATTGGAAACTCTTTACGAGAAGAAATAACGCATAGTACAAAATTAGCTTGTATCTCCAAAAGTACATGTTGTATCTCGAAAAGAATTGTTGTGGCGTGTACGTCTTAACATGTAGCATCTAAAGAGAACCAAAAGGAGAATTTTCTTTCGTCAAAATTTTTCAGAAAATCACGTTTTAAGGAAATCCCGCATCGTGCGAAATTATCTTGTTTTTCCTAAACAACACGTTGTAAGTCGAAAAGCTTTCATGTTGCGTGTATGTCTAAGTGTGTAGCCTCAAAAGAGAAGGCACAGGACAGTTTTCTCTCGAAAGGATATGTAAGAATACCACTTCATAAGGAAATACAGTTTTGCAGAGTAAAGACATATACGTACGCATTGGAAACTCTTTACGAGAAGAAATAACGCATAGTACAAAATTAGCTTGTATCTCCAAAACTACACGTTGTATCTCGAAAAGAATTGTTGTGGCGTGTACGTCTTAACATGTAGCATCTAAAGAGAACCAAAAGGAGAATTTTCTTTCGTCAAAATTTTTCAGAAAATCACGTTTTAAGGAAATCCCGCATCGTGCGAAATTATCTTGTTTTTCCTAAACAACACGTTGTAAGTCGAAAAGCTTTCATGTTGCGTGTATGTCTACGTGTGTAGCCTCAAAAGAGAAGGCACAGGACAGTTTTCTCTCGAAAGGATATGTACGAATACCACTTCATAAGGAAATACAGTTTTGCAGAGTAAAGACATATACGTACGCATTGGAAACTCTTTACGAGAAGAAATAACGCATAGTACAAAATTAGCTTGTATCTCCAAAACTACACGTTGTATCTCGAAAAGAATTGTTGTGGCGTGTACGTCTTAACATATAGCATCTAAAGAGAACCAAAAGGAGAATTTTCTTTCGTCAAAATTTTTCAGAAAATCACGTTTTAAGGAAATCCCGCATCGTGCGAAATTATCTTGTTTTTCCTAAACAACACGTTGTAAGTCGAAAAGCTTTCATGTTGCGTGTATGTCTAAGTGTGTAGCCTCAAAAGAGAAGGCACAGGACAGTTTTCTCTCGAAAGGATATGTAAGAATACCACTTCATAAGGAAATACAGTTTTGCAGCGTAAAGACATATACGTACGCATTGGAAACTCTTTACGAGAAGAAATAACGCATAGTACAAAATTAGCTTGTATCTCCAAAAGTACATGTTGTATCTCGAAAAGAATTGTTGTGGCGTGTACGTCTTAACATGTAGCATCTAAAGAGAACCAAAAGGAGAATTTTCTTTCGTCAAAATTTTTCAGAAAATCACGTTTTAAGGAAATCCCGCATCGTGCGAAATTATCTTGTTTTTCCTAAACAACACGTTGTAAGTCGAAAAGCTTTCATGTTGCGTGTATGTCTAAGTGTGTAGCCTCAAAAGAGAAGGCACAGGACAGTTTTCTCTCGAAAGGATATGTAAGAATACCACTTCATAAGGAAATACAGTTTTGCAGAGTAAAGACATATACGTACGCATTGGAAACTCTTTACGAGAAGAAAGAACGCATAGTACAAAATTAGCTTGTATCTCCAAAACTACACGTTGTATCTCGAAAAGAATTGTTGTGGCGTGTACGTCTTAACATGTAGCATCTAAAGAGAACCAAAAGGAGAATTTTCTTTCGTCAAAATTTTTCAGAAAATCACGTTTTAAGGAAATCCCGCATCGTGCGAAATTATCTTGTTTTTCCTAAACAACACGTTGTAAGTCGAAAAGCTTTCATGTTGCGTGTATGTCTACGTGTGTAGCCTCAAAAGAGAAGGCACAGGACAGTTTTCTCTCGAAAGGATATGTAAGAATACCACTTCATAAGGAAATACAGTTTTGCAGAGTAAAGACATATATGTACGCATTGGATACTCTTTACGAGAAGAAATAACGCATAGTACAAAATTAGCTTGTATCTCCAAAACTACACGTTGTATCTCGAAAAGAATTGTTGTGGCGTGTACGTCTTAACATGTAGCATCTAAAGAGAACCAAAAGGAGAATTTTCTTTCGTCAAAATTTTTCAGAAAATCACGTTTTAAGGAAATCCCGCATCGTGCGAAATTATCTTGTTTTTCCTAAACAACACGTTGTAAGTCGAAAAGCTTTCATGTTGCGTGTATGTCTAAGTGTGAAGCCTCAAAAGAGAAGGCACAGGACAGTTTTCTCTCGAAAGGATATGTAAGAATACCACTTCATAAGGAAATACAGTTTTGCAGCGTAAAGACATATACGTACGCATTGGAAACTCTTTACGAGAAGAAATAACGCATAGTACAAAATTAGCTTGTATCTCCAAAACTACACGTTGTATCTCGAAAAGAATTGTTGTGGCGTCTACGTCTTAACATGTAGCATCTAAAGAGAACCAAAAGGAGAATTTTCTTTCGTCAAAATTTTTCAGAAAATAACGTTTTTAGGAAATCCCGCATCGTGCGAAATTATCTTGTTTTTCCTAAACAACACGTTGTAAGTCGAAAAGCTTTCATGTTGCGTGTATGTCTAAGTGTGTAGCCTCAAAAGAGAAGGCACAGGACAGTTTTCTCTCGAAAGGATATGTAAGAATACCACTTCATAAGGAAATACAGTTTTGCAGAGTAAAGACATATACGTACGCATTGGAAACTCTTTACGAGAAGAAATAACGCATGGTACAAAATTAGCTTGTATCTCCAAAACTACACGTTGTATCTCGAAAAGAATTGTTGTGGCGTCTACGTCTTAACATGTAGCATCTAAAGAGAACCAAAAGGAGAATTTTCTTTCGTCAAAATTTTTCAGAAAATCACGTTTTAAGGAAATCCCGCATCGTGCGAAATTATCTTGTTTTTCCTAAACAACACGTTGTAAGTCGAAAAGCTTTCATGTTGCGTGTATGTCTACGTGTGTAGCCTCAAAAGAGAAGGCACAGGACAGTTTTCTCTCGAAAGGATATGTAAGAATACCACTTCATAAGGAAATACAGTTTTGCAGAGTAAAGACATATACGTACGCATTGGAAACTCTTTATGAGAAGAAATAACGCATAGTACAAAATTAGCTTGTATCTCCAAAACTACACGTTGTATCTCGAAAAGAATTGTTGTGGCGTGTACGTCTTAACATATAGCATCTAAAGAGAACCAAAAGGAGAATTTTCTTTCGTCAAAATTTTTCAGAAAATCACGTTTTAAGGAAATCCCGCATCGTGCGAAATTATCTTGTTTTTCCTAAACAACACGTTGTAAGTCGAAAAGCTTTCATGTTGCGTGTATGTCTAAGTGTGTAGCCTCAAAAGAGAAGGCACAGGACAGTTTTCTCTCGAAAGGATATGTAAGAATACCACTTCATAAGGAAATACAGTTTTGCAGCGTAAAGACATATACGTACGCATTGGAAACTCTTTACGAGAAGAAATAACGCATAGTACAAAATTAGCTTGTATCTCCAAAAGTACATGTTGTATCTCGAAAAGAATTGTTGTGGCGTGTACGTCTTAACATGTAGCATCTAAAGAGAACCAAAAGGAGAATTTTCTTTCGTCAAAATTTTTCAGAAAATCACGTTTTAAGGAAATCCCGCATCGTGCGAAATTATCTTGTTTTTCCTAAACAACACGTTGTAAGTCGAAAAGCTTTCATGTTGCGTGTATGTCTAAGTGTGTAGCCTCAAAAGAGAAGGCACAGGACAGTTTTCTCTCGAAAGGATATGTAAGAATACCACTTCATAAGGAAATACAGTTTTGCAGAGTAAAGACATATACGTACGCATTGGAAACTCTTTACGAGAAGAAATAACGCATAGTACAAAATTAGCTTGTATCTCCAAAACTACACGTTGTATCTCGAAAAGAATTGTTGTGGCGTGTACGTCTTAACATGTAGCATCTAAAGAGAACCAAAAGGAGAATTTTCTTTCGTCAAAATTTTTCAGAAAATCACGTTTTAAGGAAATCCCGCATCGTGCGAAATTATCTTGTTTTTCCTAAACAACACGTTGTAAGTCGAAAAGCTTTCATGTTGCGTGTATGTCTATGTGTGTAGCCTCAAAAGAGAAGGCACAGGACAGTTTTCTCTCGAAAGGATATGTACGAATACCACTTCATAAGGAAATACAGTTTTGCAGAGTAAAGACATATACGTACGCATTGGAAACTCTTTACGAGAAGAAATAACGCATAGTACAAAATTAGCTTGTATCTCCAAAACTACACGTTGTATCTCGAAAAGAATTGTTGTGGCGTGTACGTCTTAACATATAGCATCTAAAGAGAACCAAAAGGAGAATTTTCTTTCGTCAAAATTTTTCAGAAAATCACGTTTTAAGGAAATCCCGCATCGTGCGAAATTATCTTGTTTTTCCTAAACAACACGTTGTAAGTCGAAAAGCTTTCATGTTGCGTGTATGTCTAAGTGTGTAGCCTCAAAAGAGAAGGCACAGGACAGTTTTCTCTCGAAAGGATATGTAAGAATACCACTTCATAAGGAAATACAGTTTTGCAGCGTAAAGACATATACGTACGCATTGGAAACTCTTTACGAGAAGAAATAACGCATAGTACAAAATTAGCTTGTATCTCCAAAAGTACATGTTGTATCTCGAAAAGAATTGTTGTGGCGTGTACGTCTTAACATGTAGCATCTAAAGAGAACCAAAAGGAGAATTTTCTTTCGTCAAAATTTTTCAGAAAATCACGTTTTAAGGAAATCCCGCATCGTGCGAAATTATCTTGTTTTTCCTAAACAACACGTTGTAAGTCGAAAAGCTTTCATGTTGCGTGTATGTCTAAGTGTGTAGCCTCAAAAGAGAAGGCACAGGACAGTTTTCTCTCGAAAGGATATGTAAGAATACCACTTCATAAGGAAATACAGTTTTGCAGAGTAAAGACATATACGTACGCATTGGAAACTCTTTACGAGAAGAAAGAACGCATAGTACAAAATTAGCTTGTATCTCCAAAACTACACGTTGTATCTCGAAAAGAATTGTTGTGGCGTGTACGTCTTAACATGTAGCATCTAAAGAGAACCAAAAGGAGAATTTTCTTTCGTCAAAATTTTTCAGAAAATCACGTTTTAAGGAAATCCCGCATCGTGCGAAATTATCTTGTTTTTCCTAAACAACACGTTGTAAGTCGAAAAGCTTTCATGTTGCGTGTATGTCTACGTGTGTAGCCTCAAAAGAGAAGGCACAGGACAGTTTTCTCTCGAAAGGATATGTAAGAATACCACTTCATAAGGAAATACAGTTTTGCAGAGTAAAGACATATATGTACGCATTGGATACTCTTTACGAGAAGAAATAACGCATAGTACAAAATTAGCTTGTATCTCCAAAACTACACGTTGTATCTCGAAAAGAATTGTTGTGGCGTGTACGTCTTAACATGTAGCATCTAAAGAGAACCAAAAGGAGAATTTTCTTTCGTCAAAATTTTTCAGAAAATCACGTTTTAAGGAAATCCCGCATCGTGCGAAATTATCTTGTTTTTCCTAAACAACACGCTGTAAGTCGAAAAGCTTTCATGTTGCGTGTATGTCTACGTGTGTAGCCTCAAAAGAGAAGGCACAGGACAGTTTTCTCTCGAAAGGATATGTAAGAATACCACTTCATAAGGAAATACAGTTTTGCAGAGTAAAGACATATACGTACGCATTGGAAACTCTTTACGAGAAGAAATAACGCATAGTACAAAATTAGCTTGTATCTCCAAAACTACACGTTGTATCTCGAAAAGAATTGTTGTGGCGTGTACGTCTTAACATGTAGCATCTAAAGAGAACCAAAAGGAGAATTTTCTTTCGTCAAAATTTTTCAGAAAATCACGTTTTAAGGAAATCCCGCATCGTGCGAAATTATCTTGTTTTTCCTAAACAACACATTGTAAGTCGAAAAGCTTTCATGTTGCGTGTATGTCTAAGTGTGTAGCCTCAAAAGAGAAGGCACAGGACAGTTTTCTCTCGAAAGGATATGTAAGAATACCACTTCATAAGGAAATACAGTTTTGCAGCGTAAAGACATATACGTACGCATTGGAAACTCTTTACGAGCAGAAATAACGCATAGTACAAAATTAGCTTGTATCTCCAAAACTACACGTTGTATCTCGAAAAGAATTGTTGTGGCGTGTAAGTCTTAACATGTAGCATCTAAAGAGAACCAAAAGGAGAATTTTCTTTCGTCAAAATTTTTCAGAAAATCACGTTTTAAGGAAATCCCGCATCGTGCGAAATTATCTTGTTTTTCCTAAACAACACGTTGTAAGTCGAAAAGCTTTCATGTTGCGTGTATGTCTAAGTGTGAAGCCTCAAAAGAGAAGGCACAGGACAGTTTTCTCTCGAAAGGATATGTAAGAATACCACTTCATAAGGAAATACAGTTTTGCAGCGTAAAGACATATACGTACGCATTGGAAACTCTTTACGAGAAGAAATAACGCATAGTACAAAATTAGCTTGTATCTCCAAAACTACACGTTGTATCTCGAAAAGAATTGTTGTGGCGTCTACGTCTTAACATGTAGCATCTAAAGAGAACCAAAAGGAGAATTTTCTTTCGTCAAAATTTTTCAGAAAATAACGTTTTTAGGAAATCCCGCATCGTGCGAAATTATCTTGTTTTTCCTAAACAACACGTTGTAAGTCGAAAAGCTTTCATGTTGCGTGTATGTCTAAGTGTGTAGCCTCAAAAGAGAAGGCACAGGACAGTTTTCTCTCGAAAGGATATGTAAGAATACCACTTCATAAGGAAATACAGTTTTGCAGAGTAAAGACATATACGTACGCATTGGAAACTCTTTACGAGAAGAAAGAACGCATAGTACAAAATTAGCTTGTATCTCCAAAACTACACGTTGTATCTCGAAAAGAATTGTTGTGGCGTGTACGTCTTAACATGTAGCATCTAAAGAGAACCAAAAGGAGAATTTTCTTTCGTCAAAATTTTTCAGAAAATCACGTTTTAAGGAAATCCCGCATCGTGCGAAATTATCTTGTTTTTCCTAAACAACACGTTGTAAGTCGAAAAGCTTTCATGTTGCGTGTATGTCTAAGTGTGAAGCCTCAAAAGAGAAGGCACAGGACAGTTTTCTCTCGAAAGGATATGTAAGAATACCACTTCATAAGGAAATACAGTTTTGCAGCGTAAAGACATATACGTACGCATTGGAAACTCTTTACGAGAAGAAATAACGCATAGTACAAAATTAGCTTGTATCTCCAAAACTACACGTTGTATCTCGAAAAGAATTGTTGTGGCGTCTACGTCTTAACATGTAGCATCTAAAGAGAACCAAAAGGAGAATTTTCTTTCGTCAAAATTTTTCAGAAAATAACGTTTTTAGGAAATCCCGCATCGTGCGAAATTATCTTGTTTTTCCTAAACAACACGTTGTAAGTCGAAAAGCTTTCATGTTGCGTGTATGTCTAAGTGTGTAGCCTCAAAAGAGAAGGCACAGGACAGTTTTCTCTCGAAAGGATATGTAAGAATACCACTTCATAAGGAAATACAGTTTTGCAGAGTAAAGACATATACGTACGCATTGGAAACTCTTTACGAGAAGAAATAACGCATGGTACAAAATTAGCTTGTATCTCCAAAACTACACGTTGTATCTCGAAAAGAATTGTTGTGGCGTGTACGTCTTAACATGTAGCATCTAAAGAGAACCAAAAGGAGAATTTTCTTTCGTCAAAATTTTTCAGAAAATCACGTTTTAAGGAAATCCCGCATCGTGCGAAATTATCTTGTTTTTCCTAAACAACACGTTGTAAGTCGAAAAGCTTTCATGTTGCGTGTATGTCTACGTGTGTAGCCTCAAAAGAGAAGGCACAGGACAGTTTTCTCTCGAAAGGATATGTAAGAATACCACTTCATAAGGAAATACAGTTTTGCAGAGTAAAGACATATACGTACGCATTGGAAACTCTTTACGAGAAGAAATAACGCATAGTACAAAATTAGCTTGTATCTCCAAAACTACACGTTGTATCTCGAAAAGAATTGTTGTGGCGTGTACGTCTTAACATATAGCATCTAAAGAGAACCAAAAGGAGAATTTTCTTTCGTCAAAATTTTTCAGAAAATCACGTTTTAAGGAAATCCCGCATCGTGCGAAATTATCTTGTTTTTCCTAAACAACACGTTGTAAGTCGAAAAGCTTTCATGTTGCGTGTATGTCTAAGTGTGTAGCCTCAAAAGAGAAGGCACAGGACAGTTTTCTCTCGAAAGGATATGTAAGAATACCACTTCATAAGGAAATACAGTTTTGCAGCGTAAAGACATATACGTACGCATTGGAAACTCTTTACGAGAAGAAATAACGCATAGTACAAAATTAGCTTGTATCTCCAAAAGTACATGTTGTATCTCGAAAAGAATTGTTGTGGCGTGTACGTCTTAACATGTAGCATCTAAAGAGAACCAAAAGGAGAATTTTCTTTCGTCAAAATTTTTCAGAAAATCACGTTTTAAGGAAATCCCGCATCGTGCGAAATTATCTTGTTTTTCCTAAACAACACGTTGTAAGTCGAAAAGCTTTCATGTTGCGTGTATGTCTAAGTGTGTAGCCTCAAAAGAGAAGGCACAGGACAGTTTTCTCTCGAAAGGATATGTAAGAATACCACTTCATAAGGAAATACAGTTTTGCAGAGTAAAGACATATACGTACGCATTGGAAACTCTTTACGAGAAGAAATAACGCATAGTACAAAATTAGCTTGTATCTCCAAAACTACACGTTGTATCTCGAAAAGAATTGTTGTGGCGTGTACGTCTTAACATGTAGCATCTAAAGAGAACCAAAAGGAGAATTTTCTTTCGTCAAAATTTTTCAGAAAATCACGTTTTAAGGAAATCCCGCATCGTGCGAAATTATCTTGTTTTTCCTAAACAACACGTTGTAAGTCGAAAAGCTTTCATGTTGCGTGTATGTCTATGTGTGTAGCCTCAAAAGAGAAGGCACAGGACAGTTTTCTCTCGAAAGGATATGTACGAATACCACTTCATAAGGAAATACAGTTTTGCAGAGTAAAGACATATACGTACGCATTGGAAACTCTTTACGAGAAGAAATAACGCATAGTACAAAATTAGCTTGTATCTCCAAAACTACACGTTGTATCTCGAAAAGAATTGTTGTGGCGTGTACGTCTTAACATATAGCATCTAAAGAGAACCAAAAGGAGAATTTTCTTTCGTCAAAATTTTTCAGAAAATCACGTTTTAAGGAAATCCCGCATCGTGCGAAATTATCTTGTTTTTCCTAAACAACACGTTGTAAGTCGAAAAGCTTTCATGTTGCGTGTATGTCTAAGTGTGTAGCCTCAAAAGAGAAGGCACAGGACAGTTTTCTCTCGAAAGGATATGTAAGAATACCACTTCATAAGGAAATACAGTTTTGCAGCGTAAAGACATATACGTACGCATTGGAAACTCTTTACGAGAAGAAATAACGCATAGTACAAAATTAGCTTGTATCTCCAAAAGTACATGTTGTATCTCGAAAAGAATTGTTGTGGCGTGTACGTCTTAACATGTAGCATCTAAAGAGAACCAAAAGGAGAATTTTCTTTCGTCAAAATTTTTCAGAAAATCACGTTTTAAGGAAATCCCGCATCGTGCGAAATTATCTTGTTTTTCCTAAACAACACGTTGTAAGTCGAAAAGCTTTCATGTTGCGTGTATGTCTAAGTGTGTAGCCTCAAAAGAGAAGGCACAGGACAGTTTTCTCTCGAAAGGATATGTAAGAATACCACTTCATAAGGAAATACAGTTTTGCAGAGTAAACACATATACGTACGCATTGGAAACTCTTTACGAGAAGAAAGAACGCATAGTACAAAATTAGCTTGTATCTCCAAAACTACACGTTGTATCTCGAAAAGAATTGTTGTGGCGTGTACGTCTTAACATGTAGCATCTAAAGAGAACCAAAAGGAGAATTTTCTTTCGTCAAAATTTTTCAGAAAATCACGTTTTAAGGAAATCCCGCATCGTGCGAAATTATCTTGTTTTTCCTAAACAACACGTTGTAAGTCGAAAAGCTTTCATGTTGCGTGTATGTCTACGTGTGTACCCTCAAAAGAGAAGGCACAGGACAGTTTTCTCTCGAAAGGATATGTAAGAATACCACTTCATAAGGAAATACAGTTTTGCAGAGTAAAGACATATATGTACGCATTGGATACTCTTTACGAGAAGAAATAACGCATAGTACAAAATTAGCTTGTATCTCCAAAACTACACGTTGTATCTCGAAAAGAATTGTTGTGGCGTGTACGTCTTAACATGTAGCATCTAAAGAGAACCAAAAGGAGAATTTTCTTTCGTCAAAATTTTTCAGAAAATCACGTTTTAAGGAAATCCCGCATCGTGCGAAATTATCTTGTTTTTCCTAAACAACACGCTGTAAGTCGAAATGCTTTCATGTTGCGTGTATGTCTACGTGTGTAGCCTCAAAAGAGAAGGCACAGGACAGTTTTCTCTCGAAAGGATATGTAAGAATACCACTTCATAAGGAAATACAGTTTTGCAGAGTAAAGACATATACGTACGCATTGGAAACTCTTTACGAGAAGAAATAACGCATAGTACAAAATTAGCTTGTATCTCCAAAACTACACGTTGTATCTCGAAAAGAATTGTTGTGGCGTGTACGTCTTAACATGTAGCATCTAAAGAGAACCAAAAGGAGAATTTTCTTTCGTCAAAATTTTTCAGAAAATCACGTTTTAAGGAAATCCCGCATCGTGCGAAATTATCTTGTTTTTCCTAAACAACACATTGTAAGTCGAAAAGCTTTCATGTTGCGTGTATGTCTAAGTGTGTAGCCTCAAAAGAGAAGGCACAGGACAGTTTTCTCTCGAAAGGATATGTAAGAATACCACTTCATAAGGAAATACAGTTTTGCAGCGTAAAGACATATACGTACGCATTGGAAACTCTTTACGAGCAGAAATAACGCATAGTACAAAATTAGCTTGTATCTCCAAAACTACACGTTGTATCTCGAAAAGAATTGTTGTGGCGTGTAAGTCTTAACATGTAGCATCTAAAGAGAACCAAAAGGAGAATTTTCTTTCGTCAAAATTTTTCAGAAAATCACGTTTTAAGGAAATCCCGCATCGTGCGAAATTATCTTGTTTTTCCTAAACAACACGTTGTAAGTCGAAAAGCTTTCATGTTGCGTGTATGTCTAAGTGTGAAGCCTCAAAAGAGAAGGCACAGGACAGTTTTCTCTCGAAAGGATATGTAAGAATACCACTTCATAAGGAAATACAGTTTTGCAGCGTAAAGACATATACGTACGCATTGGAAACTCTTTACGAGAAGAAATAACGCATAGTACAAAATTAGCTTGTATCTCCAAAACTACACGTTGTATCTCGAAAAGAATTGTTGTGGCGTCTACGTCTTAACATGTAGCATCTAAAGAGAACCAAAAGGAGAATTTTCTTTCGTCAAAATTTTTCAGAAAATAACGTTTTTAGGAAATCCCGCATCGTGCGAAATTATCTTGTTTTTCCTAAACAACACGTTGTAAGTCGAAAAGCTTTCATGTTGCGTGTATGTCTAAGTGTGTAGCCTCAAAAGAGAAGGCACAGGACAGTTTTCTCTCGAAAGGATATGTAAGAATACCACTTCATAAGGAAATACAGTTTTGCAGAGTAAAGACATATACGTACGCATTGGAAACTCTTTACGAGAAGAAAGAACGCATAGTACAAAATTAGCTTGTATCTCCAAAACTACACGTTGTATCTCGAAAAGAATTGTTGTGGCGTGTACGTCTTAACATGTAGCATCTAAAGAGAACCAAAAGGAGAATTTTCTTTCGTCAAAATTTTTCAGAAAATCACGTTTTAAGGAAATCCCGCATCGTGCGAAATTATCTTGTTTTTCCTAAACAACACGTTGTAAGTCGAAAAGCTTTCATGTTGCGTGTATGTCTACGTGTGTAGCCTCAAAAGAGAAGGCACAGGACAGTTTTCTCTCGAAAGGATATGTAAGAATACCACTTCATAAGGAAATACAGTTTTGCAGAGTAAAGACATATATGTACGCATTGGATACTCTTTACGAGAAGAAATAACGCATAGTACAAAATTAGCTTGTATCTCCAAAACTACACGTTGTATCTCGAAAAGAATTGTTGTGGTGTGTACGTCTTAACATGTAGCATCTAAAGAGAACCAAAAGGAGAATTTTCTTTCGTCAAAATTTTTCAGAAAATCACGTTTTAAGGAAATCCCGCATCGTGCGAAATTATCTTGTTTTTCCTAAACAACACGCTGTAAGTCGAAAAGCTTTCATGTTGCGTGTATGTCTACGTGTGTAGCCTCAAAAGAGAAGGCACAGGACAGTTTTCTCTCGAAAGGATATGTAAGAATACCACTTCATAAGGAAATACAGTTTTGCAGAGTAAAGACATATACGTACGCATTGGAAACTCTTTACGAGAAGAAATAACGCATAGTACAAAATTAGCTTGTATCTCCAAAACTACACGTTGTATCTCGAAAAGAATTGTTGTGGCGTGTACGTCTTAACATGTAGCATCTAAAGAGAACCAAAAGGAGAATTTTCTTTCGTCAAAATTTTTCAGAAAATCACGTTTTAAGGAAATCCCGCATCGTGCGAAATTATCTTGTTTTTCCTAAACAACACATTGTAAGTCGAAAAGCTTTCATGTTGCGTGTATGTCTAAGTGTGTAGCCCAAAAGAGAAGGCACAGGACAGTTTTCTCTCGAAAGGATATGTAAGAATACCACTTCATAAGGAAATACAGTTTTGCAGCGTAAAGACATATACGTACGCATTGGAAACTCTTTACGAGCAGAAATAACGCATAGTACAAAATTAGCTTGTATCTCCAAAACTACACGTTGTATCTCGAAAAGAATTGTTGTGGCGTGTAAGTCTTAACATGTAGCATCTAAAGAGAACCAAAAGGAGAATTTTCTTTCGTCAAAATTTTTCAGAAAATCACGTTTTAAGGAAATCCCGCATCGTGCGAAATTATCTTGTTTTTCCTAAACAACACGTTGTAAGTCGAAAAGCTTTCATGTTGCGTGTATGTCTAAGTGTGAAGCCTCAAAAGAGAAGGCACAGGACAGTTTTCTCTCGAAAGGATATGTAAGAATACCACTTCATAAGGAAATACAGTTTTGCAGAGTAAAGACATATACGTACGCATTGGAAACTCTTTATGAGAAGAAATAACGCATAGTACAAAATTAGCTTGTATCTCCAAAACTACACGTTGTATCTCGAAAAGAATTGTTGTGGCGTCTACGTCTTAACATGTAGCATCTAAAGAGAACCAAAAGGAGAATTTTCTTTCGTCAAAATTTTTCAGAAAATAACGTTTTTAGGAAATCCCGCATCGTGCGAAATTATCTTGTTTTTCCTAAACAACACGTTGTAAGTCGAAAAGCTTTCATGTTGCGTGTATGTCTAAGTGTGTAGCCTCAAAAGAGAAGGCACAGGACAGTTTTCTCTCGAAAGGATATGTAAGAATACCACTTCATAAGGAAATACAGTTTTGCAGAGTAAAGACATATACGTACGCATTGGAAACTCTTTACGAGAAGAAAGAACGCATAGTACAAAATTAGCTTGTATCTCCAAAACTACACGTTGTATCTCGAAAAGAATTGTTGTGGCGTGTACGTCTTAACATGTAGCATCTAAAGAGAACCAAAAGGAGAATTTTCTTTCGTCAAAATTTTTCAGAAAATCACGTTTTAAGGAAATCCCGCATCGTGCGAAATTATCTTGTTTTTCCTAAACAACACGTTGTAAGTCGAAAAGCTTTCATGTTGCGTGTATGTCTACGTGTGTAGCCTCAAAAGAGAAGGCACAGGACAGTTTTCTCTCGAAAGGATATGTAAGAATACCACTTCATAAGGAAATACAGTTTTGCAGAGTAAAGACATATACGTACGCATTGGAAACTCTTTACGAGAAGAAATAACGCATAGTACAAAATTAGCTTGTATCTCCAAAACTACACGTTGTATCTCGAAAAGAATTGTTGTGGCGTGTACGTCTTAACATGTAGCATCTAAAGAGAACCAAAAGGAGAATTTTCTTTCGTCAAAATTTTTCAGAAAATCACGTTTTAAGGAAATCCCGCATCGTGCGAAATTATCTTGTTTTTCCTAAACAACACGTTGTAAGTCGAAAAGCTTTCATGTTGCGTGTATGTCTACGTGTGTAGCCTCAAAAGAGAAGGCACAGGACAGTTTTCTCTCGAAAGGATATGTAAGAATACCACTTCATAAGGAAATACAGTTTTGCAGAGTAAAGACATATACGTACGCATTGGAAACTCTTTACGAGAAGAAATAACGCATAGTACAAAATTAGCTTGTATCTCCAAAACTACACGTTGTATCTCGAAAAGAATTGTTGTGGCGTGTACGTCTTAACATGTAGCATCTAAAGAGAACCAAAAGGAGAATTTTCTTTCGTCAAAATTTTTCAGAAAATCACGTTTTAAGGAAATCCCGCATCGTGCGAAATTATCTTGTTTTTCCTAAACAACACGCTGTAAGTCGAAAAGCTTTCATGTTGCGTGTATGTCTACGTGTGTAGCCTCAAAAGAGAAGGCACA
The DNA here is from genome assembly GCF_947179515.1 of Apodemus sylvaticus. NCBI lineage: Eukaryota > Metazoa > Chordata > Mammalia > Rodentia > Muridae > Apodemus > Apodemus sylvaticus. The sequence continues at coordinate 26,090 of NW_026263306.1, forward strand.
GGACAGTTTTCTCTCGAAAGGATATGTAAGAATACCACTTCATAAGGAAATACAGTTTTGCAGAGTAAAGACATATACGTACGCATTGGAAACTCTTTACGAGAAGAAATAACGCATAGTACAAAATTAGCTTGTATCTCCAAAACTACACGTTGTATCTCGAAAAGAATTGTTGTGGCGTGTACGTCTTAACATGTAGCATCTAAAGAGAACCAAAAGGAGAATTTTCTTTCGTCAAAATTTATCAGAAAATCACGTTTTAAGGAAATCCCGCATCGTGCGAAATTATCTTGTTTTTCCTAAACAACACATTGTAAGTCGAAAAGCTTTCATGTTGCGTGTATGTCTAAGTGTGTAGCCTCAAAAGAGAAGGCACAGGACAGTTTTCTCTCGAAAGGATATGTAAGAATACCACTTCATAAGGAAATACAGTTTTGCAGCGTAAAGACATATACGTACGCATTGGAAACTCTTTACGAGAAGAAATAACGCATAGTACAAAATTAGCTTGTATCTCCAAAACTACACGTTGTATCTCGAAAAGAATTGTTGTGGCGTGTACGTCTTAACATGTAGCATCTAAAGAGAACCAAAAGGAGAATTTTCTTTCGTCAAAATTTTTCAGAAAATCACGTTTTAAGGAAATCCCGCATCGTGCGAAATTATCTTGTTTTTCCTAAACAACACGTTGTAAGTCGAAAAGCTTTCATGTTGCGTGTATGTCTAAGTGTGTAGCCTCAAAAGAGAAGGCACAGGACAGTTTTCTCTCGAAAGGATATGTAAGAATACCACTTCATAAGGAAATACAGTTTTGCAGCGTAAAGACATATACGTACGCATTGGAAACTCTTTACGAGAAGAAATAACGCATAGTACAAAATTAGCTTGTATCTCCAAAACTACACGTTGTATCTCGAAAAGAATTGTTGTGGCGTGTACGTCTTAACATGTAGCATCTAAAGAGAACCAAAAGGAGAATTTTCTTTCGTCAAAATTTTTCAGAAAATCACGTTTTAAGGAAATCCCGCATCGTGCGAAATTATCTTGTTTTTCCTAAACAACACGTTGTAAGTCGAAAAGCTTTCATGTTGCGTGTATGTCTAAGTGTGTAGCCTCAAAAGAGAAGGCACAGGACAGTTTTCTCTCGAAAGGATATGTAAGAATACCACTTCATAAGGAAATACAGTTTTGCAGCTTAAAGACATATACGTACGCATTGGAAACTCTTTACGAGAAGAAATAACGCATAGTACAAAATTAGCTTGTATCTCCAAAACTACACGTTGTATCTCGAAAAGAATTGTTGTGGCGTGTACGTCTTAACAAGTAGCATCTAAAGAGAACCAAAAGGAGAATTTTCTTTCGTCAAAATTTTTCAGAAAATCACGTTTTAAGGAAATCCCGCATCGTGCGAAATTATCTTGTTTTTCCTAAACAACACGTTGTAAGTCGAAAAGCTTTCATGTTGCGTGTATGTCTACGTGTGTAGCCTCAAAAGAGAAGGCACAGGACAGTTTTCTCTCGAAAGGATATGTAAGAATACCACTTCATAAGGAAATACAGTTTTGCAGAGTAAAGACATATACGTACGCATTGGAAACTCTTTACGAGAAGAAATAACGCATAGTACAAAATTAGCTTGTATCTCCAAAACTACACGTTGTATCTCGAAAAGAATTGTTGTGGCGTGTACGTCTTAACATGTAGCATCTAAAGAGAACCAAAAGGAGAATTTTCTTTCGTCAAAATTTATCAGAAAATCACGTTTTAAGGAAATCCCGCATCGTGCGAAATTATCTTGTTTTTCCTAAACAACACATTGTAAGTCGAAAAGCTTTCATGTTGCGTGTATGTCTAAGTGTGTAGCCTCAAAAGAGAAGGCACAGGACAGTTTTCTCTCGAAAGGATATGTAAGAATACCACTTCATAAGGAAATACAGTTTTGCAGCGTAAAGACATATACGTACGCATTGGAAACTCTTTACGAGAAGAAATAACGCATAGTACAAAATTAGCTTGTATCTCCAAAACTACACGTTGTATCTCGAAAAGAATTGTTGTGGCGTGTACGTCTTAACATGTAGCATCTAAAGAGAACCAAAAGGAGAATTTTCTTTCGTCAAAATTTTTCAGAAAATCACGTTTTAAGGAAATCCCGCATCGTGCGAAATTATCTTGTTTTTCCTAAACAACACGTTGTAAGTCGAAAAGCTTTCATGTTGCGTGTATGTCTAAGTGTGTAGCCTCAAAAGAGAAGGCACAGGACAGTTTTCTCTCGAAAGGATATGTAAGAATACCACTTCATAAGGAAATACAGTTTTGCAGCGTAAAGACATATACGTACGCATTGGAAACTCTTTACGAGAAGAAATAACGCATAGTACAAAATTAGCTTGTATCTCCAAAACTACACGTTGTATCTCGAAAAGAATTGTTGTGGCGTGTACGTCTTAACATGTAGCATCTAAAGAGAACCAAAAGGAGAATTTTCTTTCGTCAAAATTTTTCAGAAAATCACGTTTTAAGGAAATCCCGCATCGTGCGAAATTATCTTGTTTTTCCTAAACAACACGTTGTAAGTCGAAAAGCTTTCATGTTGCGTGTATGTCTAAGTGTGTAGCCTCAAAAGAGAAGGCACAGGACAGTTTTCTCTCGAAAGGATATGTAAGAATACCACTTCATAAGGAAATACAGTTTTGCAGCTTAAAGACATATACGTACGCATTGGAAACTCTTTACGAGAAGAAATAACGCATAGTACAAAATTAGCTTGTATCTCCAAAACTACACGTTGTATCTCGAAAAGAATTGTTGTGGCGTGTACGTCTTAACAAGTAGCATCTAAAGAGAACCAAAAGGAGAATTTTCTTTCGTCAAAATTTTTCAGAAAATCACGTTTTAAGGAAATCCCGCATCGTGCGAAATTATCTTGTTTTTCCTAAACAACACGTTGTAAGTCGAAAAGCTTTCATGTTGCGTGTATGTCTAAGTGTGTAGCCTCAAAAGAGAAGGCACAGGACAGTTTTCTCTCGAAAGGATATGTAAGAATACCACTTCATAAGGAAATACAGTTTTGCAGCGTAAAGACATATACGTACGCATTGGAAACTCTTTACGAGAAGAAATTACGCATAGTACAAAATTAGCTTGTATCTCCAAAACTACACGTTGTATCTCGAAAAGAATTGTTGTGGCGTGTACGTCTTAACATGTAGCATCTAAAGAGAACCAAAAGGAGAATTTTCTTTCTTCAAAATTTTTCAGAAAATCACGTTTTAAGGAAATCCCGCATCGTGCGAAATTATCTTGTTTTTCCTAAACAACACGTTGTAAGTCGAAAAGCTTTCATGTTGCGTGTATGTCTAAGTGTGTAGCCTCAAAAGAGAAGGCACAGGACAGTTTTCTCTCGAAAGGATATGTAAGAATACCACTTCATAAGGAAATACAGTTTTGCAGCGTAAAGACATATACGTACGCATTGGAAACTCTTTACGAGAAGAAATTACGCATAGTACAAAATTAGCTTGTATCTCCAAAACTACACGTTGTATCTCGAAAAGAATTGTTGTGGCGTGTACGTCTTAACATGTAGCATCTAAAGAGAACCAAAAGGAGAATTTTCTTTCGTCAAAATTTTTCAGAAAATCACGTTTTAAAGAAATCCCGCATCGTGCGAAATTATCTTGTTTTTCCTAAACAACACGTTGTAAGTCGAAAAGCTTTCATGTTGCGTATATGTCTAAGTGTGTAGCCTCAAAAGAGAAGGCACAGGACAGTTTTCTCTCGAAAGGATATGTAAGAATACCACTTCATAAGGAAATACAGTTTTGCAGAGTAAAGACATATACGTACGCATTGGAAACTCTTTACGAGAAGAAATAACGCATAGTACAAAATTAGCTTGTATCTCCAAAACTACACGTTGTATCTCGAAAAGAATTGTTGTGGCGTGTACGTCTTAACATGTAGCATCTAAAGAGAACCAAAAGGAGAATTTTCTTTCGTCAAAATTTTTCAGAAAATCACGTTTTAAGGAAATCCCGCATCGTGCGAAATTATCTTGTTTTTCCTAAACAACACGTTGTAAGTCGAAAAGCTTTCATGTTGCGTGTATGTCTAAGTGTGTAGCCTCAAAAGAGAAGGCACAGGACAGTTTTCTCTCGAAAGGATATGTAAGAATACCACTTCATAAGGAAATACAGTTTTGCAGCGTAAAGACATATACGTACGCATTGGAAACTCTTTACGAGAAGAAATAACGCATAGTACAAAATTAGCTTGTATCTCCAAAACTACACGTTGTATCTCGAAAAGAATTGTTGTGGCGTGTACGTCTTAACATGTAGCATCTAAAGAGAACCAAAAGGAGAATTTTCTTTCGTCAAAATTTTTCAGAAAATCACGTTTTAAGGAAATCCCGCATCGTGCGAAATTATCTTGTTTTTCCTAAACAACACGTTGTAAGTCGAAAAGCTTTCATGTTGCGTGTATGTCTATGTGTGTAGCCTCAAAAGAGAAGGCACAGGACAGTTGTCTCTCGAAAGGATATGTAAGAATACCACTTCATAAGGAAATACAGTTTTGCAGAGTAAAGACATATACGTACGCATTGGAAACTCTTTACGAGAAGAAATAACGCATAGTACAAAATTAGCTTGTATCTCCAAAACTACACGTTGTATCTCGAAAAGAATTGTTGTGGCGTGTACGTCTTAACATGTAGCATCTAAAGAGAACCAAAAGGAGAATTTTCTTTCGTCAAAATTTTTCAGAAAATCACGTTTTAAGGAAATCCCGCATCGTGCGAAATTATCTTGTTTTTCCTAAACAACACGTTGTAAGTCGAAAAGCTTTCATGTTGCGTGTATGTCTAAGTGTGTAGCCTCAAAAGAGAAGGCACAGGACAGTTTTCTCTCGAAAGGATATGTAAGAATACCACTTCATAAGGAAATACAGTTTTGCAGCGTAAAGACATATACGTACGCATTGGAAACTCTTTACGAGAAGAAATAACGCATAGTACAAAATTAGCTTGTATCTCCAAAACTACACGTTGTATCTCGAAAAGAATTGTTGTGGCGTGTACGTCTTAACATGTAGCATCTAAAGAGAACCAAAAGGAGAATTTTCTTTCGTCAAAATTTTTCAGAAAATCACGTTTTAAGGAAATCCCGCATCGTGCGAAATTATCTTGTTTTTCCTAAACAACACGTTGTAAGTCGAAAAGCTTTCATGTTGCGTGTATGTCTAAGTGTGTAGCCTCAAAAGAGAAGGCACAGGACAGTTTTCTCTCGAAAGGATATGTAAGAATACCACTTCATAAGGAAATACAGTTTTGCAGCTTAAAGACATATACGTACGCATTGGAAACTCTTTACGAGAAGAAATAACGCATAGTACAAAATTAGCTTGTATCTCCAAAACTACACGTTGTATCTCGAAAAGAATTGTTGTGGCGTGTACGTCTTAACAAGTAGCATCTAAAGAGAACCAAAAGGAGAATTTTCTTTCGTCAAAATTTTTCAGAAAATCACGTTTTAAGGAAATCCCGCATCGTGCGAAATTATCTTGTTTTTCCTAAACAACACGTTGTAAGTCGAAAAGCTTTCATGTTGCGTGTATGTCTAAGTGTGTAGCCTCAAAAGAGAAGGCACAGGACAGTTTTCTCTCGAAAGGATATGTAAGAATACCACTTCATAAGGAAATACAGTTTTGCAGCGTAAAGACATATACGTACGCATTGGAAACTCTTTACGAGAAGAAATTACGCATAGTACAAAATTAGCTTGTATCTCCAAAACTACACGTTGTATCTCGAAAAGAATTGTTGTGGCGTGTACGTCTTAACATGTAGCATCTGAAGAGAACCAAAAGGAGAATTTTCTTTCTTCAAAATTTTTCAGAAAATCACGTTTTAAGGAAATCCCGCATCGTGCGAAATTATCTTGTTTTTCCTAAACAACACGTTGTAAGTCGAAAAGCTTTCATGTTGCGTGTATGTCTAAGTGTGTAGCCTCAAAAGAGAAGGCACAGGACAGTTTTCTCTCGAAAGGATATGTAAGAATACCACTTCATAAGGAAATACAGTTTTGCAGCGTAAAGACATATACGTACACATTGGAAACTCTTTACGAGAAGAAATTACGCATAGTACAAAATTAGCTTGTATCTCCAAAACTACACGTTGTATCTCGAAAAGAATTGTTGTGGCGTGTACGTCTTAACATGTAGCATCTAAAGAGAACCAAAAGGAGAATTTTCTTTCGTCAAAATTTTTCAGAAAATCACGTTTTAAAGAAATCCCGCATCGTGCGAAATTATCTTGTTTTTCCTAAACAACACGTTGTAAGTCGAAAAGCTTTCATGTTGCGTGTATGTCTAAGTGTGTAGCCTCAAAAGAGAAGGCACAGGACAGTTTTCTCTCGAAAGGATATGTAAGAATACCACTTCATAAGGAAATACAGTTTTGCAGAGTAAAGACATATACGTACGCATTGGAAACTCTTTACGAGAAGAAATAACGCATAGTACAAAATTAGCTTGTATCTCCAAAACTACACGTTGTATCTCGAAAAGAATTGTTGTGGCGTGTACGTCTTAACATGTAGCATCTAAAGAGAACCAAAAGGAGAATTTTCTTTCGTCAAAATTTTTCAGAAAATCACGTTTTAAGGAAATCCCGCATCGTGCGAAATTATCTTGTTTTTCCTAAACAACACGTTGTAAGTCGAAAAGCTTTCATGTTGCGTGTATGTCTAAGTGTGTAGCCTCAAAAGAGAAGGCACAGGACAGTTTTCTCTCGAAAGGATATGTAAAAATACCACTTCATAAGGAAATACAGTTTTGCAGCGTAAAGACATATACGTACGCATTGGAAACTCTTTACGAGAAGAAATAACGCATAGTACAAAATTAGCTTGTATCTCCAAAACTACACGTTGTATCTCGAAAAGAACTGTTGTGGCGTGTACGTCTTAACATGTAGCATCTAAAGAGAACCAAAAGGAGAATTTTCTTTCGTCAAAATTTTTCAGAAAATCACGTTTTAAGGAAATCCCGCATCGTGCGAAATTATCTTGTTTTTCCTAAACAACACGTTGTAAGTCGAAAAGCTTTCATGTTGCGTGTATGTCTAAGTGTGTAGCCTCAAAAGAGAAGGCACAGGACAGTTTTCTCTCGAAAGGATATGTAAGAATACCACTTCATAAGGAAATACAGTTTTGCAGCATAAAGACATATACGTACGCATTGGAAACTCTTTACGAGAAGAAATAACGCATAGTACAAAATTAGCTTGTATCTCCAAAACTACACGTTGTATCTCGAAAAGAATTGTTGTGGCGTGTACGACTTAACATGTAGCATCTAAAGAGAACCAAAAGGAGAATTTTCTTTCGTCAAAATTTTTCAGAAAATCACGTTTTAAGGAAATCCCGCATCGTGCGAAATTATCTTGTTTTTCCAAAACAACACGTTGTAAGTCGAAAAGCTTTCATGTTGCGTGTATGTCTAAGTGTGTAGCCTCAAAAGAGAAGGCACAGGACAGTTTTCTCTCGAAAGGATATGTAAGAATACCACTTCATAAGGAAATACAGTTTTGCAGAGTAAAGACATATACGTACGCATTGGAAACTCTTTACGAGAAGAAATAACGCATAGTACAAAATTAGCTTGTATCTCCAAAACTACACGTTGTATCTCGAAAAGAATTGTTGTGGCGTGTACGTCTTAACATGTAGCATCTAAAGAGAACCAAAAGGAGAATTTTCTTTCGTCAAAATTTTTCAGAAAATCACGTTTTAAGGAAATCCCGCATCGTGCGAAATTATCTTGTTTTTCCTAAACAACACGTTGTAAGTCGAAAAGCTTTCATGTTGCGTGTATGTCTAAGTGTGTAGCCTCAAAAGAGAAGGCACAGGACAGTTTTCTCTCGAAAGGATATGTAAGAATACCACTTCATAAGGAAATACAGTTTTGCAGCGTAAAGACATATACGTACGCATTGGAAACTCTTTACGAGAAGAAATAACGCATAGTACAAAATTAGCTTGTATCTCCAAAACTACACGTTGTATCTCGAAAAGAATTGTTGTGGCGTGTACGTCTTAACATGTAGCATCTAAAGAGAACCAAAAGGAGAATTTTCTTTCGTCAAAATTTTTCAGAAAATCACGTTTTAAGGAAATCCCGCATCGTGCGAAATTATCTTGTTTTTCCTAAACAACACGTTGTAAGTCGAAAAGCTTTCATGTTGCGTGTATGTCTAAGTGTGTAGCCTCAAAAGAGAAGGCACAGGACAGTTTTCTCTCGAAAGGATATGTAAGAATACCACTTCATAAGGAAATACAGTTTTGCAGCGTAAAGACATATACGTACGCATTGGAAACTCTTTACGAGAAGAAATAACGCATAGTACAAAATTAGCTTGTATCTCCAAAACTACACGTTGTATCTCGAAAAGAATTGTTGTGGCGTGTACGTCTTAACATGTAGCATCTAAAGAGAACCAAAAGGAGAATTTTCTTTCGTCAAAATTTTTCAGAAAATCACATTTTAAGGAAATCCCGCATCGTGCGAAATTATCTTGTTTTTCCTAAACAACACGTTGTAAGTCGAAAAGCTTTCATGTTGCGTGTATGTCTAAGTGTGTAGCCTCAAAAGAGAAGGCACAGGACAGTTTTCTCTCGAAAGGATATGTAAGAATACCACTTCATAAGGAAATACAGTTTTGCAGAGTAAAGACATATATGTACGCATTGGAAACTCTTTACGAGAAGAAATAACGCATCGTACAAAATTAGCTTGTATCTCCAAAACTACACGTTGTATCTCGAAAAGAATTGTTGTGGCGTGTACGTCTTAACATGTAGCATCTAAAGAGAACCAAAAGGAGAATTTTCTTTCGTCAAAATTTTTCAGAAAATCACGTTTTAAGGAAATCCCGCATCGTGCGAAATTATCTTGTTTTTCCTAAACAACACGTTGTAAGTCGAAAAGCTTTCATGTTGCGTGTATGTCTAAGTGTGTAGCCTCAAAAGAGAAGGCACAGGACAGTTTTCTCTCGAAAGGATATGTAAGAATACCACTTCATAAGGAAATACAGTTTTGCAGAGTAAAGACATATACGTACGCATTGGAAACTCTTTACGAGAAGAAATAACGCATCGTACAAAATTAGCTTGTATCTCCAAAACTACACGTTGTATCTCGAAAAGAATTGTTGTGGCGTGTACGTCTTAACATGTAGCATCTAAAGAGAACCAAAAGGAGAATTTTCTTTCGTCAAAATTTTTCAGAAAATCACGTTTTAAGGAAATCCCGCATCGTGCGAAATTATCTTGTTTTTCCTAAACAACACGTTGTAAGTCGAAAAGCTTTCATGTTGCGTGTATGTCTAAGTGTGTAGCCTCAAAAGAGAAGGCACAGGACAGTTTTCTCTCGAAAGGATATGTAAGAATACCACTTCATAAGGAAATACAGTTTTGCAGAGTAAAGACATATACGTACGCATTGGAAACTCTTTACGAGAAGAAATAACGCATCGTACAAAATTAGCTTGTATCTCCAAAACTACACGTTGTATCTCGAAAAGAATTGTTGTGGCGTGTACGTCTTAACATGTAGCATCTAAAGAGAACCAAAAGGAGAATTTTCTTTCGTCAAAATTTTTCAGAAAATCACGTTTTAAGGAAATCCCGCATCGTGCGAAATTATCTTGTTTTTCCTAAACAACACGTTGTAAGTCGAAAAGCTTTCATGTTGCGTGTATGTCTAAGTGTGTAGCCTCAAAAGAGAAGGCACAGGACAGTTTTCTCTCGAAAGGATATGTAAGAATACCACTTCATAAGGAAATACAGTTTTGCAGAGTAAAGACATATACGTACGCATTGGAAACTCTTTACGAGAAGAAATAACGCATCGTACAAAATTAGCCTGTATCTCCAAAACTACACGTTGTATCTCGAAAAGAATTGTTGTGGCGTGTACGTCTTAACATGTAGCATCTAAAGAGAACCAAAAGGAGAATTTTCTTTCGTCAAAATTTTTCAGAAAATCACGTTTTAAGGAAATCCCGCATCGTGCGAAATTATCTTGTTTTTCCTAAACAACACGTTGTAAGTCGAAAAGCTTTCATGTTGCGTGTATGTCTAAGTGTGTAGCCTCAAAAGAGAAGGCACAGGACAGTTTTCTCTCGAAAGGATATGTAAGAATACCACTTCATAAGGAAATACAGTTTTGCAGAGTAAAGACATATACGTACGCATTGGAAACTCTTTACGAGAAGAAATAACGCATCGTACAAAATTAGCCTGTATCTCCAAAACTACACGTTGTATCTCGAAAAGAATTGTTGTGGCGTGTACGTCTTAACATGTAGCATCTAAAGAGAACCAAAAGGAGAATTTTCTTTCGTCAAAATTTTTCAGAAAATCACGTTTTAAGGAAATCCCGCATCGTGCGAAATTATCTTGTTTTTCCTAAACAACACGTTGTAAGTCGAAAAGCTTTCATGTTGCGTGTATGTCTAAGTGTGTAGCCTCAAAAGAGAAGGCACAGGACAGTTTTCTCTCGAAAGGATATGTAAGAATACCACTTCATAAGGAAATACAGTTTTGCAGAGTAAAGACATATACGTACGCATTGGAAACTCTTTACGAGAAGAAATAACGCATCGTACAAAATTAGCTTGTATCTCCAAAACTACACGTTGTATCTCGAAAAGAATTGTTGTGGCGTGTACGTCTTAACATGTAGCATCTAAAGAGAACCAAAAGGAGAATTTTCTTTCGTCAAAATTTTTCAGAAAATCACGTTTTAAGGAAATCCCGCATCGTGCGAAATTATCTTGTTTTTCCTAAACAACACGTTGTAAGTCGAAAAGCTTTCATGTTGCGTGTATGTCTAAGTGTGTAGCCTCAAAAGAGAAGGCACAGGACAGTTTTCTCTCGAAAGGATATGTAAGAATTCCACTTCATAAGGAAATACAGTTTTGCAGCGTAAAGACATATACGTACGCATTGGAAACTCTTTACGAGAAGAAATAACGCATAGTACAAAATTAGCTTGTATCTCCAAAACTACACGTTGTATCTCGAAAAGAATTGTTGTGGCGTGTACGTCTTAACATGTAGCATCTAAAGAGAACCAAAAGGAGAATTTTCTTTCGTCAAAATTTTTCAGAAAATCACGTTTTAAGGAAATCCCGCATCGTGCGAAATTATCTTGTTTTTCCTAAACAACACGTTGTAAGTCGAAAAGCTTTCATGTTGCGTGTATGTCTAAGTGTGTAGCCTCAAAAGAGAAGGCACAGGACAGTTTTCTCTCGAAAGGATATGTAAGAATACCACTTCATAAGGAAATACAGTTTTGCAGAGTAAAGACATATACGTACGCATTGGAAACTCTTTACGAGAAGAAATAACGCATCGTACAAAATTAGCTTGTATCTCCAAAACTACACGTTGTATCTCGAAAAGAATTGTTGTGGCGTGTACGTCTTAACATGTAGCATCTAAAGAGAACCAAAAGGAGAATTTTCTTTCGTCAAAATTTTTCAGAAAATCACGTTTTAAGGAAATCCCGCATCGTGCGAAATTATCTTGTTTTTCCTAAACAACACGTTGTAAATCGAAAAGCTTTCATGTTGCGTGTATGTCTAAGTGTGTAGCCTCAAAAGAGAAGGCACAGGACAGTTTTCTCTCGAAAGGATATGTAAGAATACCACTTCATAAGGAAATACAGTTTTGCAGAGTAAAGACATATACGTACGCATTGGAAACTCTTTACGAGAAGAAATAACGCATCGTACAAAATTAGCTTGTATCTCCAAAACTACACGTTGTATCTCGAAAAGAATTGTTGTGGCGTGTACGTCTTAACATGTAGCATCTAAAGAGAACCAAAAGGAGAATTTTCTTTCGTCAAAATTTTTCAGAAAATCACGTTTTAAGGAAATCCCGCATCGTGCGAAATTATCTTGTTTTTCCTAAACAACACGTTGTAAGTCGAAAAGCTTTCATGTTGCGTGTATGTCTAAGTGTGTAGCCTCAAAAGAGAAGGCACAGGACAGTTTTCTCTCGAAAGGATATGTAAGAATACCACTTCATAAGGAAATACAGTTTTGCAGAGTAAAGACATATACGTACGCATTGGAAACTCTTTACGAGAAGAAATAACGCATCGTACAAAATTAGCTTGTATCTCCAAAACTACACGTTGTATCTCGAAAAGAATTGTTGTGGCGTGTACGTCTTAACATGTAGCATCTAAAGAGAACCAAAAGGAGAATTTTCTTTCGTCAAAATTTTTCAGAAAATCACGTTTTAAGGAAATCCCGCATCGTGCGAAATTATCTTGTTTTTCCTAAACAACACGTTGTAAGTCGAAAAGCTTTCATGTTGCGTGTATGTCTAAGTGTGTAGCCTCAAAAGAGAAGGCACAGGACAGTTTTCTCTCGAAAGGATATGTAAGAATACCACTTCATAAGGAAATACAGTTTTGCAGAGTAAAGACATATACGTACGCATTGGAAACTCTTTACGAGAAGAAATAACGCATCGTACAAAATTAGCTTGTATCTCCAAAACTACACGTTGTATCTCGAAAAGAATTGTTGTGGCGTGTACGTCTTAACATGTAGCATCTAAAGAGAACCAAAAGGAGAATTTTCTTTCGTCAAAATTTTTCAGAAAATCACGTTTTAAGGAAATCCCGCATCGTGCGAAATTATCTTGTTTTTCCTAAACAACACGTTGTAAGTCGAAAAGCTTTCATGTTGCGTGTATGTCTAAGTGTGTAGCCTCAAAAGAGAAGGCACAGGACAGTTTTCTCTCGAAAGGATATGTAAGAATACCACTTCATAAGGAAATACAGTTTTGCAGAGTAAAGACATATACGTACGCATTGGAAACTCTTTACGAGAAGAAATAACGCATCGTACAAAATTAGCTTGTATCTCCAAAACTACACGTTGTATCTCGAAAAGAATTGTTGTGGCGTGTACGTCTTAACATGTAGCATCTAAAGAGAACCAAAAGGAGAATTTTCTTTCGTCAAAATTTTTCAGAAAATCACGTTTTAAGGAAATCCCGCATCGTGCGAAATTATCTTGTTTTTCCTAAACAACACGTTGTAAGTCGAAAAGCTTTCATGTTGCGTGTATGTCTAAGTGTGTAGCCTCAAAAGAGAAGGCACAGGACAGTTTTCTCTCGAAAGGATATGTAAGAATACCACTTCATAAGGAAATACAGTTTTGCAGAGTAAAGACATATACGTACGCATTGGAAACTCTTTACGAGAAGAAATAACGCATCGTACAAAATTAGCCTGTATCTCCAAAACTACACGTTGTATCTCGAAAAGAATTGTTGTGGCGTGTACGTCTTAACATGTAGCATCTAAAGAGAACCAAAAGGAGAATTTTCTTTCGTCAAAATTTTTCAGAAAATCACGTTTTAAGGAAATCCCGCATCGTGCGAAATTATCTTGTTTTTCCTAAACAACACGTTGTAAGTCGAAAAGCTTTCATGTTGCGTGTATGTCTAAGTGTGTAGCCTCAAAAGAGAAGGCACAGGACAGTTTTCTCTCGAAAGGATATGTAAGAATACCACTTCATAAGGAAATACAGTTTTGCAGAGTAAAGACATATACGTACGCATTGGAAACTCTTTACGAGAAGAAATAACGCATCGTACAAAATTAGCCTGTATCTCCAAAACTACACGTTGTATCTCGAAAAGAATTGTTGTGGCGTGTACGTCTTAACATGTAGCATCTAAAGAGAACCAAAAGGAGAATTTTCTTTCGTCAAAATTTTTCAGAAAATCACGTTTTAAGGAAATCCCGCATCGTGCGAAATTATCTTGTTTTTCCTAAACAACACGTTGTAAGTCGAAAAGCTTTCATGTTGCGTGTATGTCTAAGTGTGTAGCCTCAAAAGAGAAGGCACAGGACAGTTTTCTCTCGAAAGGATATGTAAGAATACCACTTCATAAGGAAATACAGTTTTGCAGAGTAAAGACATATACGTACGCATTGGAAACTCTTTACGAGAAGAAATAACGCATCGTACAAAATTAGCTTGTATCTCCAAAACTACACGTTGTATCTCGAAAAGAATTGTTGTGGCGTGTACGTCTTAACATGTAGCATCTAAAGAGAACCAAAAGGAGAATTTTCTTTCGTCAAAATTTTTCAGAAAATCACGTTTTAAGGAAATCCCGCATCGTGCGAAATTATCTTGTTTTTCCTAAACAACACGTTGTAAGTCGAAAAGCTTTCATGTTGCGTGTATGTCTAAGTGTGTAGCCTCAAAAGAGAAGGCACAGGACAGTTTTCTCTCGAAAGGATATGTAAGAATACCACTTCATAAGGAAATACAGTTTTGCAGAGTAAAGACATATACATACGCATTGGAAACTCTTTACGAGAAGAAATAACTCATCGTACAAAATTAGCTTGTATCTCCAAAACTACACGTTGTATCTCGAAAAGAATTGTTGTGGCGTGTACGTCTTAACATGTAGCATCTAAAGAGAACCAAAAGGAGAATTTTCTTTCGTCAAAATTTTTCAGAAAATCACGTTTTAAGGAAATCCCGCATCGTGCGAAATTATCTTGTTTTTCCTAAACAACACGTTGTAAGTCGAAAAGCTTTCATGTTGCGTGTATGTCTAAGTGTGTAGCCTCAAAAGAGAAGGCACAGGACAGTTTTCTCTCGAAAGGATATGTAAGAATACCACTTCATAAGGAAATACAGTTTTGCAGAGTAAAGACATATATGTACGCATTGGAAACTCTTTACAAGAAGAAATAACGCATCGTACAAAATTAGTTTGTATCTCCAAAACTACACGTTGTATCTCGAAAAGAATTGTTGTGGCGTGTACGTCTTAACATGTAGCATCTAAAGAGAACCAAAAGGAGAATTTTCTTTCGTCAAAATTTTTCAGAAAATCACGTTTTAAGGAAATCCCGCATCGTGCGAAATTATCTTGTTTTTCCTAAACAACACGTTGTAAGTCGAAAAGCTTTCATGTTGCGTGTATGTCTAAGTGTGTAGCCTCAAAAGAGAAGGCACAGGACAGTTTTCTCTCGAAAGGATATGTAAGAATACCACTTCATAAGGAAATACAGTTTTGCAGAGTAAAGACATATACGTACGCATTGGAAACTCTTTACGAGAAGAAATAACGCATCGTACAAAATTAGCTTGTATCTCCAAAACTACACGTTGTATCTCGAAAAGAATTGTTGTGGCGTGTACGTCTTAACATGTAGCATCTGAAGAGAACCAAAAGGAGAATTTTCTTTCGTCAAAATTTTTCAGAAAATCACGTTTTAAGGAAATCCCGCATCGTGCGAAATTATCTTGTTTTTCCTAAACAACACGTTGTAAGTCGAAAAGCTTTCATGTTGCGTGTATGTCTAAGTGTGTAGCCTCAAAAGAGAAGGCACAGGACAGTTTTCTCTCGAAAGGATATGTAAGAATACCACTTCATAAGGAAATACAGTTTTGCAGAGTAAAGACATATACGTACGCATTGGAAACTCTTTTCGAGAAGAAATAACGCATCGTACAAAATTAGCTTGTATCTCCAAAACTACACGTTGTATCTCGAAAAGAATTGTTGTGGCGTGTACGTCTTAACATGTAGCATCTAAAGAGAACCAAAAGGAGAATTTTCTTTCGTCAAAATTTTTCAGAAAATCACGTTTTAAGGAAATCCCGCATCGTGCGAAATTATCTTGTTTTTCCTAAACAACACGTTGTAAGTCGAAAAGCTTTCATGTTGCGTGTATGTCTAAGTGTGTAGCCTCAAAAGAGAAGGCACAGGACAGTTTTCTCTCGAAAGGATATGTAAGAATACCACTTCATAAGGAAATACAGTTTTGCAGAGTAAAGACATATACGTACGCATTGGAAACTCTTTACGAGAAGAAATAACGCATCGTACAAAATTAGCTTGTATCTCCAAAACTACACGTTGTATCTCGAAAAGAATTGTTGTGGCGTGTACGTCTTAACATGTAGCATCGGAAGAGAACCAAAAGGAGAATTTTCTTTCGTCAAAATTTTTCAGAAAATCACGTTTTAAGGAAATCCCGCATCGTGCGAAATTATCTTGTTTTTCCTAAACAACACGTTGTAAGTCGAAAAGCTTTCATGTTGCGTGTATGTCTAAGTGTGTAGCCTCAAAAGAGAAGGCACAGGACAGTTTTCTCTCGAAAGGATATGTAAGAATACCACTTCATAAGGAAATACAGTTTTGCAGAGTAAAGACATATACGTACGCATTGGAAACTCTTTACGAGAAGAAATAACGCATCGTACAAAATTAGCTTGTATCTCCAAAACTACACGTTGTATCTCGAAAAGAATTGTTGTGGCGTGTACGTCTTAACATGTAGCATCTGAAGAGAACCAAAAGGAGAATTTTCTTTCGTCAAAATTTTTCAGAAAATCACGTTTTAAGGAAATCCCGCATCGTGCGAAATTATCTTGTTTTTCCTAAACAACACGTTGTAAGTCGAAAAGCTTTCATGTTGCGTGTATGTCTAAGTGTGTAGCCTCAAAAGAGAAGGCACAGGACAGTTTTCTCTCGAAAGGATATGTAAGAATACCACTTCATAAGGAAATACAGTTTTGCAGAGTAAAGACATATACGTACGCATTGGAAACTCTTTACGAGAAGAAATAACGCATCGTACAAAATTAGCTTGTATCTCCAAAACTACACGTTGTATCTCGAAAAGAATTGTTGTGGCGTGTACGTCTTAACATGTAGCATCTAAAGAGAACCAAAAGGAGAATTTTCTTTCGTCAAAATTTTTCAGAAAATCACGTTTTAAGGAAATCCCGCATCGTGCGAAATTATCTTGTTTTTCCTAAACAACACGTTGTAAGTCGAAAAGCTTTCATGTTGCGTGTATGTCTAAGTGTGTAGCCTCAAAAGAGAAGGCACAGGACAGTTTTCTCTCGAAAGGATATGTAAGAATACCACTTCATAAGGAAATACAGTTTTGCAGAGTAAAGACATATACGTACGCATTGGAAACTCTTTACGAGAAGAAATAACGCATCGTACAAAATTAGCTTGTATCTCCAAAACTACACGTTGTATCTCGAAAAGAATTGTTGTGGCGTGTACGTCTTAACATGTAGCATCTGAAGAGAACCAAAAGGAGAATTTTCTTTCGTCAAAATTTTTCAGAAAATCACGTTTTAAGGAAATCCCGCATCGTGCGAAATTATCTTGTTTTTCCTAAACAACACGTTGTAAGTCGAAAAGCTTTCATGTTGCGTGTATGTCTAAGTGTGTAGCCTCAAAAGAGAAGGCACAGGACAGTTTTCTCTCGAAAGGATATGTAAGAATACCACTTCATAAGGAAATACAGTTTTGCAGAGTAAAGACATATACGTACGCATTGGAAACTCTTTACGAGAAGAAATAACGCATCGTACAAAATTAGCTTGTATCTCCAAAACTACACGTTGTATCTCGAAAAGAATTGTTGTGGCGTGTACGTCTTAACATGTAGCATCTAAAGAGAACCAAAAGGAGAATTTTCTTTCGTCAAAATTTTTCAGAAAATCACGTTTTAAGGAAATCCCGCATCGTGCGAAATTATCTTGTTTTTCCTAAACAACACGTTGTAAGTCGAAAAGCTTTCATGTTGCGTGTATGTCTAAGTGTGTAGCCTCAA
Source organism: Apodemus sylvaticus (assembly GCF_947179515.1). Lineage (NCBI taxonomy): Eukaryota > Metazoa > Chordata > Mammalia > Rodentia > Muridae > Apodemus > Apodemus sylvaticus. The sequence continues at coordinate 43,796 of NW_026263306.1, forward strand.
AAGAGAAGGCACAGGACAGTTTTCTCTCGAAAGGATATGTAAGAATACCACTTCATAAGGAAATACAGTTTTGCAGAGTAAAGACATATACGTACGCATTGGAAACTCTTTACGAGAAGAAATAATGCATCGTACAAAATTAGCTTGTATCTCCAAAACTACACGTTGTATCTCGAAAAGAATTGTTGTGGCGTGTACGTCTTAACATGTAGCATCTAAAGAGAGCCAAAAGGAGAATTTTCTTTCGTCAAAATTTTTCAGAAAATCACGTTTTAAGGAAATCCCGCATCGTGCGAAATTATCTTGTTTTTCCTAAACAACACGTTGTAAGTCGAAAAGCTTTCATGTTGCGTGTATGTCTAAGTGTGTAGCCTCAAAAGAGAAGGCACAGGACAGTTTTCTCTCGAAAGGATATGTAAGAATACCACTTCATAAGGAAATACAGTTTTGCAGAGTAAAGACATATACGTACGCATTGGAAACTCTTTACGAGAAGAAATAACGCATCGAACAAAATTAGCTTGTATCTCCAAAACTACACGTTGTATCTCGAAAAGAATTGTTGTGGCGTGTACGTCTTAACATGTAGCATCTAAAGAGAACCAAAAGGAGAATTTTCTTTCGTCAAAATTTTTCAGAAAATCACGTTTTAAGGAAATCCCGCATCGTGCGAAATTATCTTGTTTTTCCTAAACAACACGTTGTAAGTCGAAAAGCTTTCATGTTGCGTGTATGTCTAAGTGTGTAGCCTCAAAAGAGAAGGCACAGGACAGTTTTCTCTCGAAAGGATATGTAAGAATACCACTTCATAAGGAAATACAGTTTTGCAGAGTAAAGACATATATGTACGCATTGGAAACTCTTTACAAGAAGAAATAACGCATCGTACAAAATTAGTTTGTATCTCCAAAACTACACGTTGTATCTCGAAAAGAATTGTTGTGGCGTGTACGTCTTAACATGTAGCATCTAAAGAGAACCAAAAGGAGAATTTTCTTTCGTCAAAATTTTTCAGAAAAACACGTTTTAAGGAAATCCCGCATCGTGCGAAATTATCTTGTTTTTCCTAAACAACACGTTGTAAGTCGAAAAGCTTTCATGTTGCGTGTATGTCTAAGTGTGTAGCCTCAAAAGAGAAGGCACAGGACAGTTTTCTCTCGAAAGGATATGTAAGAATACCACTTCATAAGGAAATACAGTTTTGCAGAGTAAAGACATATACGTACGCATTGGAAACTCTTTACGAGAAGAAATAACGCATCGTACAAAATTAGCTTGTATCTCCAAAACTACACGTTGTATCTCGAAAAGAATTGTTGTGGCGTGTACGTCTTAACATGTAGCATCTGAAGAGAACCAAAAGGAGAATTTTCTTTCGTCAAAATTTTTCAGAAAATCACGTTTTAAGGAAATCCCGCATCGTGCGAAATTATCTTGTTTTTCCTAAACAACACGTTGTAAGTCGAAAAGCTTTCATGTTGCGTGTATGTCTAAGTGTGTAGCCTCAAAAGAGAAGGCACAGGACAGTTTTCTCTCGAAAGGATATGTAAGAATACCACTTCATAAGGAAATACAGTTTTGCAGAGTAAAGACATATACGTACGCTTTGGAAACTCTTTACGAGAAGAAATAACGCATCGTACAAAATTAGCTTGTATCTCCAAAACTACACGTTGTATCTCGAAAAGAATTGTTGTGGCGTGTACGTCTTAACATGTAGCATCTGAAGAGAACCAAAAGGAGAATTTTCTTTCGTCAAAATTTTTCAGAAAATCACGTTTTAAGGAAATCCCGCATCGTGCGAAATTATCTTGTTTTTCCTAAACAACACGTTGTAAGTCGAAAAGCTTTCATGTTGCGTGTATGTCTAAGTGTGTAGCCTCAAAAGAGAAGGCACAGGACAGTTTTCTCTCGAAAGGATATGTAAGAATACCACTTCATAAGGAAATACAGTTTTGCAGAGTAAAGACATATACGTACGCATTGGAAACTCTTTACGAGAAGAAATAACGCATCGTACAAAATTAGCTTGTATCTCCAAAACTACACGTTGTATCTCGAAAAGAATTGTTGTGGCGTGTACGTCTTAACATGTAGCATCTAAAGAGAACCAAAAGGAGAATTTTCTTTCGTCAAAATTTTTCAGAAAATCACGTTTTAAGGAAATCCCGCATCGTGCGAAATTATCTTGTTTTTCCTAAACAACACGTTGTAAGTCGAAAAGCTTTCATGTTGCGTGTATGTCTAAGTGTGTAGCCTCAAAAGAGAAGGCACAGGACAGTTTTCTCTCGAAAGGATATGTAAGAATACCACTTCATAAGGAAATACAGTTTTGCAGAGTAAAGACATATACGTACGCATTGGAAACTCTTTACGAGAAGAAATAATGCATCGTACAAAATTAGCTTGTATCTCCAAAACTACACGTTGTATCTCGAAAAGAATTGTTGTGGCGTGTACGTCTTAACATGTAGCATCTAAAGAGAGCCAAAAGGAGAATTTTCTTTCGTCAAAATTTTTCAGAAAATCACGTTTTAAGGAAATCCCGCATCGTGCGAAATTATCTTGTTTTTCCTAAACAACACGTTGTAAGTCGAAAAGCTTTCATGTTGCGTGTATGTCTAAGTGTGTAGCCTCAAAAGAGAAGGCACAGGACAGTTTTCTCTCGAAAGGATATGTAAGAATACCACTTCATAAGGAAATACAGTTTTGCAGAGTAAAGACATATACGTACGCATTGGAAACTCTTTACGAGAAGAAATAACGCATCGAACAAAATTAGCTTGTATCTCCAAAACTACACGTTGTATCTCGAAAAGAATTGTTGTGGCGTGTACGTCTTAACATGTAGCATCTAAAGAGAACCAAAAGGAGAATTTTCTTTCGTCAAAATTTTTCAGAAAATCACGTTTTAAGGAAATCCCGCATCGTGCGAAATTATCTTGTTTTTCCTAAACAACACGTTGTAAGTCGAAAAGCTTTCATGTTGCGTGTATGTCTAAGTGTGTAGCCTCAAAAGAGAAGGCACAGGACAGTTTTCTCTCGAAAGGATATGTAAGAATACCACTTCATAAGGAAATACAGTTTTGCAGAGTAAAGACATATATGTACGCATTGGAAACTCTTTACAAGAAGAAATAACGCATCGTACAAAATTAGTTTGTATCTCCAAAACTACACGTTGTATCTCGAAAAGAATTGTTGTGGCGTGTACGTCTTAACATGTAGCATCTAAAGAGAACCAAAAGGAGAATTTTCTTTCGTCAAAATTTTTCAGAAAAACACGTTTTAAGGAAATCCCGCATCGTGCGAAATTATCTTGTTTTTCCTAAACAACACGTTGTAAGTCGAAAAGCTTTCATGTTGCGTGTATGTCTAAGTGTGTAGCCTCAAAAGAGAAGGCACAGGACAGTTTTCTCTCGAAAGGATATGTAAGAATACCACTTCATAAGGAAATACAGTTTTGCAGAGTAAAGACATATACGTACGCATTGGAAACTCTTTACGAGAAGAAATAACGCATCGTACAAAATTAGCTTGTATCTCCAAAACTACACGTTGTATCTCGAAAAGAATTGTTGTGGCGTGTACGTCTTAACATGTAGCATCTGAAGAGAACCAAAAGGAGAATTTTCTTTCGTCAAAATTTTTCAGAAAATCACGTTTTAAGGAAATCCCGCATCGTGCGAAATTATCTTGTTTTTCCTAAACAACACGTTGTAAGTCGAAAAGCTTTCATGTTGCATGTATGTCTAAGTGTGTAGCCTCAAAAGAGAAGGCACAGGACAGTTTTCTCTCGAAAGGATATGTAAGAATACCACTTCATAAGGAAATACAGTTTTGCAGAGTAAAGACATATACGTACGCATTGGAAACTCTTTTCGAGAAGAAATAACGCATCGTACAAAATTAGCTTGTATCTCCAAAACTACACGTTGTATCTCGAAAAGAATTGTTGTGGCGTGTACGTCTTAACATGTAGCATCTAAAGAGAACCAAAAGGAGAATTTTCTTTCGTCAAAATTTTTCAGAAAATCACGTTTTAAGGAAATCCCGCATCGTGCGAAATTATCTTGTTTTTCCTAAACAACACGTTGTAAGTCGAAAAGCTTTCATGTTGCGTGTATGTCTAAGTGTGTAGCCTCAAAAGAGAAGGCACAGGACAGTTTTCTCTCGAAAGGATATGTAAGAATACCACTTCATAAGGAAATACAGTTTTGCAGAGTAAAGACATATACGTACGCATTGGAAACTCTTTACGAGAAGAAATAACGCATCGTACAAAATTAGCTTGTATCTCCAAAACTACACGTTGTATCTCGAAAAGAATTGTTGTGGCGTGTACGTCTTAACATGTAGCATCGGAAGAGAACCAAAAGGAGAATTTTCTTTCGTCAAAATTTTTCAGAAAATCACGTTTTAAGGAAATCCCGCATCGTGCGAAATTATCTTGTTTTTCCTAAACAACACGTTGTAAGTCGAAAAGCTTTCATGTTGCGTGTATGTCTAAGTGTGTAGCCTCAAAAGAGAAGGCACAGGACAGTTTTCTCTCGAAAGGATATGTAAGAATACCACTTCATAAGGAAATACAGTTTTGCAGAGTAAAGACATATACGTACGCATTGGAAACTCTTTACGAGAAGAAATAATGCATCGTACAAAATTAGCTTGTATCTCCAAAACTACACGTTGTATCTCGAAAAGAATTGTTGTGGCGTGTACGTCTTAACATGTAGCATCTGAAGAGAACCAAAAGGAGAATTTTCTTTCGTCAAAATTTTTCAGAAAATCACGTTTTAAGGAAATCCCGCATCGTGCGAAATTATCTTGTTTTTCCTAAACAACACGTTGTAAGTCGAAAAGCTTTCATGTTGCGTGTATGTCTAAGTGTGTAGCCTCAAAAGAGAAGGCACAGGACAGTTTTCTCTCGAAAGGATATGTAAGAATACCACTTCATAAGGAAATACAGTTTTGCAGAGTAAAGACATATACGTACGCATTGGAAACTCTTTACGAGAAGAAATAACGCATCGTACAAAATTAGCTTGTATCTCCAAAACTACACGTTGTATCTCGAAAAGAATTGTTGTGGCGTGTACGTCTTAACATGTAGCATCTAAAGAGAACCAAAAGGAGAATTTTCTTTCGTCAAAATTTTTCAGAAAATCACGTTTTAAGGAAATCCCGCATCGTGCGAAATTATCTTGTTTTTCCTAAACAACACGTTGTAAGTCGAAAAGCTTTCATGTTGCGTGTATGTCTAAGTGTGTAGCCTCAAAAGAGAAGGCACCGGACAGTTTTCTCTCGAAAGGATATGTAAGAATACCACTTCATAAGGAAATACATTTTTGCAGAGTAAAGACATACGTACGCATTGGAAACTCTTTACGAGAAGAAATAACGCATCGTACAAAATTAGCTTGTATCTCCAAAACTACACGTTGTATCTCGAAAAGAATTGTTGTGGCGTGTACGTCTTAACATTTAGCATCTAAAGAGAACCAAAAGGAGAATTTTCTTTCGTCAAAATTTTTCAGAAAATCACGTTTTAAGGAAATCCCGCATCGTGCGAAATTATCTTGTTTTTCCTAAACAACACGTTGTAAGTCGAAAAGCTTTCATGTTGCGTGTATGTCTAAGTGTGTAGCCTCAAAAGAGAAGGCACAGGACAGTTTTCTCTCGAAAGGATATGTAAGAATACCACTTCATAAGGAAATACAGTTTTGCAGAGTAAAGACATATACGTACGCATTGGAAACTCTTTACGAGAAGAAATAACGCATCGTACAAAATTAGCTTGTATCTCCAAAATTACACGTTGTATCTCGAAAAGAATTGTTGTGGCGTGTACGTCTTAACATGTAGCATCTAAAGAGAGCCAAAAGGAGAATTTTCTTTCGTCAAAATTTTTCAGAAAATCACGTTTTAAGGAAATCCCGCATCGTGCGAAATTATCTTGTTTTTCCTAAACAACACGTTGTAAGTCGAAAAGCTTTCATGTTGCGTGTATGTCTAAGTGTGTAGCCTCAAAAGAGAAGGCACAGGACAGTTTTCTCTCGAAAGGATATGTAAGAATACCACTTCATAAGGAAATACAGTTTTGCAGAGTAAAGACATATATGTACGCATTGGAAACTCTTTACAAGAAGAAATAACGCATCGTACAAAATTAGTTTGTATCTCCAAAACTACACGTTGTATCTCGAAAAGAATTGTTGTGGCGTGTACGTCTTAACATGTAGCATCTAAAGAGAACCAAAAGGAGAATTTTCTTTCGTCAAAATTTTTCAGAAAATCACGTTTTAAGGAAATCCCGCATCGTGCGAAATTATCTTGTTTTTCCTAAACAACACGTTGTAAGTCGAAAAGCTTTCATGTTGCGTGTATGTCTAAGTGTGTAGCCTCAAAAGAGAAGGCACAGGACAGTTTTCTCTCGAAAGGATATGTAAGAATACCACTTCATAAGGAAATACAGTTTTGCAGAGTAAAGACATATACGTACGCATTGGAAACTCTTTACGAGAAGAAATAACGCATCGTACAAAATTAGCTTGTATCTCCAAAACTACACGTTGTATCTCGAAAAGAATTGTTGTGGCGTGTACGTCTTAACATGTAGCATCTGAAGAGAACCAAAAGGAGAATTTTCTTTCGTCAAAATTTTTCAGAAAATCACGTTTTAAGGAAATCCCGCATCGTGCGAAATTATCTTGTTTTTCCTAAACAACACGTTGTAAGTCGAAAAGCTTTCATGTTGCGTGTATGTCTAAGTGTGTAGCCTCAAAAGAGAAGGCACAGGACAGTTTTCTCTCGAAAGGATATGTAAGAATACCACTTCATAAGGAAATACAGTTTTGCAGAGTAAAGACATATACGTACGCATTGGAAACTCTTTTCGAGAAGAAATAACGCATCGTACAAAATTAGCTTGTATCTCCAAAACTACACGTTGTATCTCGAAAAGAATTGTTGTGGCGTGTACGTCTTAACATGTAGCATCTAAAGAGAACCAAAAGGAAAATTTTCTTTCGTCAAAATTTTTCAGAAAATCACGTTTTAAGGAAATCCCGCATCGTGCGAAATTATCTTGTTTTTCCTAAACAACACGTTGTAAGTCGAAAAGCTTTCATGTTGCGTGTATGTCTAAGTGTGTAGCCTCAAAAGAGAAGGCACAGGACAGTTTTCTCTCGAAAGGATATGTAAGAATACCACTTCATAAGGAAATACAGTTTTGCAGAGTAAAGACATATACGTACGCATTGGAAACTCTTTACGAGAAGAAATAACGCATCGTACAAAATTAGCTTGTATCTCCAAAACTACACGTTGTATCTCGAAAAGAATTGTTGTGGCGTGTACGTCTTAACATGTAGCATCGGAAGAGAACCAAAAGGAGAATTTTCTTTCGTCAAAATTTTTCAGAAAATCACGTTTTAAGGAAATCCCGCATCGTGCGAAATTATCTTGTTTTTCCTAAACAACACGTTGTAAGTCGAAAAGCTTTCATGTTGCGTGTATGTCTAAGTGTGTAGCCTCAAAAGAGAAGGCACAGGACAGTTTTCTCTCGAAAGGATATGTAAGAATACCACTTCATAAGGAAATACAGTTTTGCAGAGTAAAGACATATACGTACGCATTGGAAACTCTTTACGAGAAGAAATAACGCATCGTACAAAATTAGCTTGTATCTCCAAAACTACACGTTGTATCTCGAAAAGAATTGTTGTGGCGTGTACGTCTTAACATGTAGCATCTGAAGAGAACCAAAAGGAGAATTTTCTTTCGTCAAAATTTTTCAGAAAATCACGTTTTAAGGAAATCCCGCATCGTGCGAAATTATCTTGTTTTTCCTAAACAACACGTTGTAAGTCGAAAAGCTTTCATGTTGCGTGTATGTCTAAGTGTGTAGCCTCAAAAGAGAAGGCACAGGACAGTTTTCTCTCGAAAGGATATGTAAGAATACCACTTCATAAGGAAATACAGTTTTGCAGAGTAAAGACATATACGTACGCATTGGAAACTCTTTACGAGAAGAAATAACGCATCGTACAAAATTAGCTTGTATCTCCAAAACTACACGTTGTATCTCGAAAAGAATTGTTGTGGCGTGTACGTCTTAACATGTAGCATCTAAAGAGAACCAAAAGGAGAATTTTCTTTCGTCAAAATTTTTCAGAAAATCACGTTTTAAGGAAATCCCGCATCGTGCGAAATTATCTTGTTTTTCCTAAACAACACGTTGTAAGTCGAAAAGCTTTCATGTTGCGTGTATGTCTAAGTGTGTAGCCTCAAAAGAGAAGGCACAGGACAGTTTTCTCTCGAAAGGATATGTAAGAATACCACTTCATAAGGAAATACAGTTTTGCAGAGTAAAGACATATACGTACGCATTGGAAACTCTTTACGAGAAGAAATAACGCATCGTACAAAATTAGCTTGTATCTCCAAAACTACACGTTGTATCTCGAAAAGAATTGTTGTGGCGTGTACGTCTTAACATGTAGCATCTGAAGAGAACCAAAAGGAGAATTTTCTTTCGTCAAAATTTTTCAGAAAATCACGTTTTAAGGAAATCCCGCATCGTGCGAAATTATCTTGTTTTTCCTAAACAACACGTTGTAAGTCGAAAAGCTTTCATGTTGCGTGTATGTCTAAGTGTGTAGCCTCAAAAGAGAAGGCACAGGACAGTTTTCTCTCGAAAGGATATGTAAGAATACCACTTCATAAGGAAATACAGTTTTGCAGAGTAAAGACATATACGTACGCATTGGAAACTCTTTACGAGAAGAAATAACGCATCGTACAAAATTAGCTTGTATCTCCAAAACTACACGTTGTATCTCGAAAAGAATTGTTGTGGCGTGTACGTCTTAACATGTAGCATCTAAAGAGAACCAAAAGGAGAATTTTCTTTCGTCAAAATTTTTCAGAAAATCACGTTTTAAGGAAATCCCGCATCGTGCGAAATTATCTTGTTTTTCCTAAACAACACGTTGTAAGTCGAAAAGCTTTCATGTTGCGTGTATGTCTAAGTGTGTAGCCTCAAAAGAGAAGGCACAGGACAGTTTTCTCTCGAAAGGATATGTAAGAATACCACTTCATAAGGAAATACAGTTTTGCAGAGTAAAGACATATACGTACGCATTGGAAACTCTTTACGAGAAGAAATAACGCATCGTACAAAATTAGCTTGTATCTCCAAAACTACACGTTGTATCTCGAAAAGAATTGTTGTGGCGTGTACGTCTTAACATGTAGCATCTAAAGAGAGCCAAAAGGAGAATTTTCTTTCGTCAAAATTTTTCAGAAAATCACGTTTTAAGGAAATCCCGCATCGTGCGAAATTATCTTGTTTTTCCTAAACAACACGTTGTAAGTCGAAAAGCTTTCATGTTGCGTGTATGTCTAAGTGTGTAGCCTCAAAAGAGAAGGCACAGGACAGTTTTCTCTCGAAAGGATATGTAAGAATACCACTTCATAAGGAAATACAGTTTTGCAGAGTAAAGACATATACGTACGCATTGGAAACTCTTTACGAGAAGAAATAACGCATCGAACAAAATTAGCTTGTATCTCCAAAACTACACGTTGTATCTCGAAAAGAATTGTTGTGGCGTGTACGTCTTAACATGTAGCATCTAAAGAGAACCAAAAGGAGAATTTTCTTTCGTCAAAATTTTTCAGAAAATCACGTTTTAAGGAAATCCCGCATCGTGCGAAATTATCTTGTTTTTCCTAAACAACACGTTGTAAGTCGAAAAGCTTTCATGTTGCGTGTATGTCTAAGTGTGTAGCCTCAAAAGGGAAGGCACCGGACAGTTTTCTCTCGAAAGGATATGTAAGAATACCACTTCATAAGGAAATACATTTTTGCAGAGTAAAGACATACGTACGCATTGGAAACTCTTTACGAGAAGAAATAACGCATCGTACAAAATTAGCTTGTATCTCCAAAACTACACGTTGTATCTCGAAAAGAATTGTTGTGGCGTGTACGTCTTAACATTTAGCATCTAAAGAGAACCAAAAGGAGAATTTTCTTTCGTCAAAATTTTTCAGAAAATCACGTTTTAAGGAAATCCCGCATCGTGCGAAATTATCTTGTTTTTCCTAAACAACACGTTGTAAGTCGAAAAGCTTTCATGTTGCGTGTATGTCTAAGTGTGTAGCCTCAAAAGAGAAGGCACAGGACAGTTTTCTCTCGAAAGGATATGTAAGAATACCACTTCATAAGGAAATACAGTTTTGCAGAGTAAAGACATATACGTACGCATTGGAAACTCTTTACGAGAAGAAATAACGCATCGTACAAAATTAGCTTGTATCTCCAAAATTACACGTTGTATCTCGAAAAGAATTGTTGTGGCGTGTACGTCTTAACATGTAGCATCTAAAGAGAGCCAAAAGGAGAATTTTCTTTCGTCAAAATTTTTCAGAAAATCACGTTTTAAGGAAATCCCGCATCGTGCGAAATTATCTTGTTTTTCCTAAACAACACGTTGTAAGTCGAAAAGCTTTCATGTTGCGTGTATGTCTAAGTGTGTAGCCTCAAAAGAGAAGGCACAGGACAGTTTTCTCTCGAAAGGATATGTAAGAATACCACTTCATAAGGAAATACAGTTTTGCAGAGTAAAGACATATACGTACGCATTGGAAACTCTTTACGAGAAGAAATAACGCATCGTACAAAATTAGCTTGTATCTCCAAAACTACACGTTGTATCTCGAAAAGAATTGTTGTGGCGTGTACGTCTTAACATGTAGCATCTAAAGAGAACCAAAAGGAGAATTTTCTTTCGTCAAAATTTTTCAGAAAATCACGTTTTAAGGAAATCCCGCATCGTGCGAAATTATCTTGTTTTTCCTAAACAACACGTTGTAAGTCGAAAAGCTTTCATGTTGCGTGTATGTCTAAGTGTGTAGCCTCAAAAGAGAAGGCACAGGACAGTTTTCTCTCGAAAGGATATGTAAGAATACCACTTCATAAGGAAAGACAGTTTTGCAGAGTAAAGACATATACGTACGCATTGGAAACTCTTTACGAGAAGAAATAACGCATCGTACAAAATTAGCTTGTATCTCCAAAACTACACGTTGTATCTCGAAAAGAATTGTTGTGGTGTGTACGTCTTAACATGTAGCATCTAAAGAGAACCAAAAGGAGAATTTTCTTTCGTCAAAATTTTTCAGAAAATCACGTTTTAAGGAAATCCCGCATCGTGCGAAATTATCTTGTTTTTCCTAAACAACACGTTGTAAGTCGAAAAGCTTTCATGTTGCGTGTATGTCTAAGTGTGTAGCCTCAAAAGAGAAGGCACAGGACAGTTTTCTCTCGAAAGGATATGTAAGAATACCACTTCATAAGGAAATACAGTTTTGCAGAGTAAAGACATATACGTACGCATTGGAAACTCTTTACGAGAAGAAATAACGCATCGTACAAAATTAGCCTGTATCTCCAAAACTACACGTTGTATCTCGAAAAGAATTGTTGTGGCGTGTACGTCTTAACATGTAGCATCTAAAGAGAACCAAAAGGAGAATTTTCTTTCGTCAAAATTTTTCAGAAAATCACGTTTTAAGGAAATCCCGCATCGTGTGAAATTATATTGTTTTTCCTAAACAACACGTTGTAAGTCGAAAAGCTTTCATGTTGCGTGTATGTCTAAGTGTGTAGCCTCAAAAGAGAAGGCACAGGACAGTTTTCTCTCGAAAGGATATGTAAGAATACCACTTCATAAGGAAATACAGTTTTGCAGAGTAAAGACATATACATACGCATTGGAAACTCTTTACGAGAAGAAATAACGCATCGTACAAAATTAGCCTGTATCTCCAAAACTACACGTTGTATCTCGAAAAGAATTGTTGTGGCGTGTACGTCTTAACATGTAGCATCTAAAGAGAACCAAAAGGAGAATTTTCTTTCGTCAAAATTTTTCAGAAAATCACGTTTTAAGGAAATCCCGCATCGTGCGAAATTATCTTGTTTTTCCTAAACAACACGTTGTAAGTCGAAAAGCTTTCATGTTGCGTGTATGTCTAAGTGTGTAGCCTCAAAAGAGAAGGCACAGGACAGTTTTCTCTCGAAAGGATATGTAAGAATACCACTTCATAAGGAAATACAGTTTTGCAGAGTAAAGACATATACATACGCATTGGAAACTCTTTACGAGAAGAAATAACGCATCGTACAAAATTAGCTTGTATCTCCAAAACTACACGTTGTATCTCGAAAAGAATTGTTGTGGCGTGTACGTCTTAACATGTAGCATCTAAAAAGAACCAAAAGGAGAATTTTCTTTCGTCAAAATTTTTCAGAAAATCACGTTTTAAGGAAATCCCGCATCGTGCGAAATTATCTTGTTTTTCCTAAACAACACGTTGTAAGTCGAAAAGCTTTCATGTTGCGTGTATGTCTAAGTGTGTAGCCTCAAAAGAGAAGGCACAGGACAGTTTTCTCTCGAAAGGATATGTAAGAATACCACTTCATAAGGAAATACAGTTTTGCAGAGTAAAGACATATACGTACACATTGGAAACTCTTTACGAGAAGAAATAACGCATAGTACAAAATTAGCTTGTATCTCCAAAACTACACGTTGTATCTCGAAAAGAATTGTTGTGGCGTGTACGTCTTAACATGTAGCATCTAAAGAGAACCAAAAGGAGAATTTTCTTTCGTCAAAATTTTTCAGAAAATCACGTTTTAAGGAAATCCCGCATCGTGCGAAATTATCTTGTTTTTCCTAAACAACACGTTGTAAGTCGAAAAGCTTTCATGTTGCGTGTATGTCTAAGTGTGTAGCCTCAAAAGAGAAGGCACAGGACAGTTTTCTCTCGAAAGGATATGTAAGAATACCACTTCATAAGGAAATACAGTTTTGCAGAGTAAAGACATATAAGTACGCATTGGAAACTCTTTACGAGAAGAAATAACGCATCGTACAAAATTAGCTTGTATCTCCAAAACTACACGTAGTATCTCGAAAAGAATTGTTGTGGCGTGTACGTCTTAACATGTAGCATCTAAAGAGAACCAAAAGGAGAATTTTCTTTCGTCAAAATTTTTCAGAAAATCACGTTTTAAGGAAATCCCGCATCGTGCGAAATTATCTTGTTTTTCCTAAACAACACGTTGTAAGTCGAAAAGCTTTCATGTTGCGTGTATGTCTAAGTGTGTAGCCTCAAAAGAGAAGGCACAGGACAGTTTTCTCTCGAAAGGATATGTAAGAATACCACTTCATAAGGAAATACAGTTTTGCAGAGTAAAGACATATACGTACGCATTGGAAACTCTTTACGAGAAGAAATAACGCATCGTACAAAATTAGCTTGTATCTCCAAAACTACACGTTGTATCTCGAAAAGAATTGTTGTGGCGTGTACGTCTTAACATGTAGCATCTAAAGAGAACCAAAAGGAGAATTTTCTTTCGTCAAAATTTTTCAGAAAATCACGTTTTAAGGAAATCCCGCATCGTGCGAAATTATCTTGTTTTTCCTAAACAACACGTTGTAAGTCGAAAAGCTTTCATGTTGCGTGTATGTCTAAGTGTGTAGCCTCAAAAGAGAAGGCACAGGACAGTTTTCTCTCGAAAGGATATGTAAGAATACCACTTCATAAGGAAATACAGTTTTGCAGAGTAAAGACATATACGTACGCATTGGAAACTCTTTACGAGAAGAAATAACGCATCGTACAAAATTAGCTTGTATCTCCAAAACTACACGTTGTATCTCGAAAAGAATTGTTGTGGCGTGTACGTCTTAACATGTAGCATCTAAAGAGAACCAAAAGGAGAATTTTCTTTCGTCAAAATTTTTCAGAAAATCACGTTTTAAGGAAATCCCGCATCGTGCGAAATTATCTTGTTTTTCCTAAACAACACGTTGTAAGTCGAAAAGCTTTCATGTTGCGTGTATGTCTAAGTGTGTAGCCTCAAAAGAGAAGGCACAGGACAGTTTTCTCTCGAAAGGATATGTAAGAATACCACTTCATAAGGAAATACAGTTTTGCAGAGTAAAGACATATACGTACGCATTGGAAACTCTTTACGAGAAGAAATAACGCATCGTACAAAATTAGCTTGTATCTCCAAAACTACACGTTGTATCTCGAAAAGAATTGTTGTGGCGTGTACGTCTTAACATGTAGCATCTAAAGAGAACCAAAAGGAGAATTTTCTTTCGTCAAAATTTTTCAGAAAATCACGTTTTAAGGAAATCCCGCATCGTGCGAAATTATCTTGTTTTTCCTAAACAACACGTTGTAAGTCGAAAAGCTTTCATGTTGCGTGTATGTCTAAGTGTGTAGCCTCAAAAGAGAAGGCACAGGACAGTTTTCTCTCGAAAGGATATGTAAGAATACCACTTCATAAGGAAAGACAGTTTTGCAGAGTAAAGACATATACGTACGCATTGGAAACTCTTTACGAGAAGAAATAACGCATCGTACAAAATTAGCTTGTATCTCCAAAACTACACGTTGTATCTCGAAAAGAATTGTTGTGGTGTGTACGTCTTAACATGTAGCATCTAAAGAGAACCAAAAGGAGAATTTTCTTTCGTCAAAATTTTTCAGAAAATCACGTTTTAAGGAAATCCCGCATCGTGCGAAATTATCTTGTTTTTCCTAAACAATACGTTGTAAGTCGAAAAGCTTTCATGTTGCGTGTATGTCTAAGTGTGTAGCCTCAAAAGAGAAGGCACAGGACAGTTTTCTCTCGAAAGGATATGTAAGAATACCACTTCATAAGGAAATACAGTTTTGCAGAGTAAAGACATATACGTACGCATTGGAAACTCTTTACGAGAAGAAATAACGCATCGTACAAATTTAGCCTGTATCTCCAAAACTACACGTTGTATCTCGAAAAGAATTGTTGTGGCGTGTACGTCTTAACATGTAGCATCTAAAGAGAACCAAAAGTAGAATTTTCTTTCGTCAAAATTTTTCAGAAAATCACGTTTTAAGGAAATCCCGCATCGTGCGAAATTATCTTGTTTTTCCTAAACAACACGTTGTAAGTCGAAAAGCTTTCATGTTGCGTGTATGTCTAAGTGTGTAGCCTCAAAAGAGAAGGCACAGGACAGTTTTCTCTCGAAAGGATATGTAAGAATACCACTTCATAAGGAAATACAGTTTTGCAGAGTAAAGACATATAAGTACGCATTGGAAACTCTTTACGAGAAGAAATAACGCATCGTACAAAATTAGCTTGTATCTCCAAAACTACACGTAGTATCTCGAAAAGAATTGTTGTGGCGTGTACGTCTTAACATGTAGCATCTAAAGAGAACCAAAAGGAGAATTTTCTTTCGTCAAAATTTTTCAGAAAATCACGTTTTAAGGAAATCCCGCATCGTGCGAAATTATCTTGTTTTTCCTAAACAACACGTTGTAAGTCGAAAAGCTTTCATGTTGCGTGTATGTCTAAGTGTGTAGCCTCAAAAGAGAAGGCACAGGACAGTTTTCTCTCGAAAGGATATGTAAGAATACCACTTCATAAGGAAATACAGTTTTGCAGAGTAAAGACATATACGTACGCATTGGAAACTCTTTACGAGAAGAAATAACGCATCGTACAAAATTAGCTTGTATCTCCAAAACTACACGTTGTATCTCGAAAAGAATTGTTGTGGCGTGTACGTCTTAACATGTAGCATCTAAAGAGAACCAAAAGGAGAATTTTCTTTCGTCAAAATTTTTCAGAAAATCACGTTTTAAGGAAATCCCGCATCGTGCGAAATTATCTTGTTTTTCCTAAACAACACGTTGTAAGTCGAAAAGCTTTCATGTTGCGTGTATGTCTAAGTGTGTAGCCTCAAAAGAGAAGGCACAGGACAGTTTTCTCTCGAAAGGATATGTAAGAATACCACTTCATAAGGAAATACAGTTTTGCAGAGTAAAGACATATACGTACGCATTGGAAACTCTTTACGAGAAGAAATAACGCATCGTACAAAATTAGCTTGTATCTCCAAAACTACACGTTGTATCTCGAAAAGAATTGTTGTGGCGTGTACGTCTTATCATGTAGCATCTAAAGAGAACCAAAAGGAGAATTTTCTTTCGTCAAAATTTTTCAGAAAATCACGTTTTAAGGAAATCCCGCATCGTGCGAAATTATCTTGTTTTTCCTAAACAACACGTTGTAAGTCGAAAAGCTTTCATGTTGCGTGTATGTCTAAGTGTGTAGCCTCAAAAGAGAAGGCACAGGACAGTTTTCTCTCGAAAGGATATGTAAGAATACCACTTCATAAGGAAATACAGTTTTGCAGAGTAAAGACATATACGTACGCATTGGAAACTCTTTACGAGAAGAAATAACGCATCGTACAAAATTAGCTTGTATCTCCAAAACTACACGTTGTATCTCGAAAAGAATTGTTGTGGCGTGTACGTCTTAACATGTAGCATCTAAAGAGAACCAAAAGGAGAATTTTCTTTCGTCAAAATTTTTTAGAAATTCACGATTTAAGGAAATCCCGCATCGTGCGAAATTATCTTGTTTTTCCTAAACAACACGTTGTAAGTCGAAAAGCTTTCATGTTGCGTGTATGTCTAAGTGTGTAGCCTCAAAAGAGAAGGCACAGGACAGTTTTCTCTCGAAAGGATATGTAAGAATACCACTTCATAAGGAAAGACAGTTTTGCAGAGTAAAGACATATACGTACGCATTGGAAACTCTTTACGAGAAGAAATAACGCATCGTACAAAATTAGCTTGTATCTCCAAAACTACACGTTGTATCTCGAAAAGAATTGTTGTGGTGTGTACGTCTTAACATGTAGCATCTAAAGAGAACCAAAAGGAGAATTTTCTTTCGTCAAAATTTTTCAGAAAATCACGTTTTAAGGAAATCCCGCATCGTGCGAAATTATCTTGTTTTTCCTAAACAACACGTTGTAAGTCGAAAAGCTTTCATGTTGCGTGTATGTCTAAGTGTGTAGCCTCAAAAGAGAAGGCACAGGACAGTTTTCTCTCGAAAGGATATGTAAGAATACCACTTCATAAGGAAATACAGTTTTGCAGAGTAAAGACATATACGTACGCATTGGAAACTCTTTACGAGAAGAAATAACGCATCGTACAAAATTAGCCTGTATCTCCAAAACTACACGTTGTATCTCGAAAAGAATTGTTGTGGCGTGTACGTCTTAACATGTAGCATCTAAAGAGAACCAAAAGGAGAATTTTCTTTCGTCAAAATTTTTCAGAAAATCACGTTTTAAGGAAATCCCGCATCGTGTGAAATTATCTTGTTTTTCCTAAACAACACGTTGTAAGTCGAAAAGCTTTCATGTTGCGTGTATGTCTAAGTGTGTAGCCTCAAAAGAGAAGGCACAGGACAGTTTTCTCTCGAAAGGATAAGTAAGAATACCACTTCATAAGGAAATACAGTTTTGCAGAGTAAAGACATATACGTACGCATTGGAAACTTTACGAGAAGAAATAACGCATCGTACAAAATTAGCCTGTATCTCCAAAACTACACGTTGTATCTCGAAAAGAATTGTTGTGGCGTGTACGTCTTAACATGTAGCATCTAAAGAGAACCAAAAGGAGAATTTTCTTTCGTCAAAATTTTTCAGAAAATCACGTTTTAAGGAAATCCCGCATCGTGCGAAATTATCTTGTTTTTCCTAAACAACACGTTGTAAGTCGAAAAGCTTTCATGTTGCGTGTATGTCTAAGTGTGTAGCCTCAAAAGAGAAGGCACAGGACAGTTTTCTCTCGAAAGGATATGTAAGAATACCACTTCATAAGGAAATACAGTTTTGCAGAGTAAAGACATATACGTACGCATTGGAAACTCTTTACGAGAAGAAATAACGCATCGTACAAAATTAGCTTGTATCTCCAAAACTACACGTTGTATCTCGAAAAGAATTGTTGTGGCGTGTACGTCTTAACATGTAGCATCTGAAGAGAACCAAAAGGAGAATTTTCTTTCGTCAAAATTTTTCAGAAAATCACGTTTTAAGAAAATCCCGCATCGTGCGAAATTATCTTGTTTTTCCTAAACAACACGTTGTAAGTCGAAAAGCTTTCATGTTGCGTGTATGTCTAAGTGTGTAGCCTCAAAAGAGAAGGCACAGGACAGTTTTCTCTCGAAAGGATATGTAAGAATACCACTTCATAAGGAAATACAGTTTTGCAGAGTAAAGACATATACGTACGCATTGGAAACTCTTTACGAGAAGAAATAACGCATCGTACAAAATTAGCTTGTATCTCCAAAACTACACGTTGTATCTCGAAAAGAATTGTTGTGGCGTGTACGTCTTAACATGTAGCATCTAAAGAGAACCAAAAGGAGAATTTTCTTTCGTCAAAATTTTTCAGAAAATCACGTTTTAAGGAAATCCCGCATCGTGCGAAATTATCTTGTTTTTCCTAAACAACACGTTGTAAGTCGAAAAGCTTTCATGTTGCGTGTATGTCTAAGTGTGTAGCCTCAAAAGAGAAGGCACAGGACAGTTTTCTCTCGAAAGGATATGTAAGAATACCACTTCATAAGGAAATACAGTTTTGCAGAGTAAAGACATATACGTACGCATTGGAAACTCTTTACGAGAAGAAATAACGCATCGTACAAAATTAGCTTGTATCTCCAAAACTACACGTTGTATCTCGAAAAGAATTGTTGTGGCGTGTACGTCTTAACATGTAGCATCTGAAGAGAACCAAAAGGAGAATTTTCTTTCGTCAAAATTTTTCAGAAAATCACGTTTTAAGGAAATCCCGCATCGTGCGATATTATCTTGTTTTTCCTAAACAACAGGTTGTAAGAAGAAAAGCTTTCATGTTGCGTGTATGTCTAAGTGTGTAGCCTCAAAAGAGAAGGCACAGGACAGTTTTCTCTCGAAAGGATATGTAAGAATACCACTTCATAAGGAAATACAGTTTTGCAGAGTAAAGACATATACGTACGCATTGGAAACTCTTTACGAGAAGAAATAACGCATCGTACAAAATTAGCCTGTATCTCCAAAACTACACGTTGTATCTCGAAAAGAATTGTTGTGGCGTGTACGTCTTAACATGTAGCATCTAAAGAGAACCAAAAGGAGAATTTTCTTTCGTCAAAATTTTTCAGAAAATCACGTTTTAAGGAAATCCCGCATCGTGTGAAATTATCTTGTTTTTCCTAAACAACACGTTGTAAGTCGAAAAGCTTTCATGTTGCGTGTATGTCTAAGTGTGTAGCCTCAAAAGAGAAGGCACAGGACAGTTTTCTCTCGAAAGGATATGTAAGAATACCACTTCATAAGGAAATACAGTTTTGCAGAGTAAAGACATATACGTACGCATTGGAAACTCTTTACGAGAAGAAATAACGCATCGTACAAAATTAGCTTGTATCTCCAAAACTACACGTTGTATCTCGAAAAGAATTGTTGTGGCGTGTACGTCTTAACATGTAGCATCTGAAGAGAACCAAAAGGAGAATTTTCTTTCGTCAAAATTTTTCAGAAAATCACGTTTTAAGAAAATCCCGCATCGTGCGAAATTATCTTGTTTTTCCTAAACAACACGTTGTAAGTCGAAAAGCTTTCATGTTGCGTGTATGTCTAAGTGTGTAGCCTCAAAAGAGAAGGCACAGGACAGTTTTCTCTCGAAAGGATATGTAAGAATACCACTTCATAAGGAAATACAGTTTTGCAGAGTAAAGACATATACGTACGCATTGGAAACTCTTTACGAGAAGAAATAACGCATCGTACAAAATTAGCTTGTATCTCCAAAACTACACGTTGTATCTCGAAAAGAATTGTTGTGGCGTGTACGTCTTAACATGTAGCATCTAAAGAGAACCAAAAGGAGAATTTTCTTTCGTCAAAATTTTTCAGAAAATCACGTTTTAAGGAAATCCCGCATCGTGCGAAATTATCTTGTTTTTCCTAAACAACACGTTGTAAGTCGAAAAGCTTTCATGTTGCGTGTATGTCTAAGTGTGTAGCCTCAAAAGAGAAGGCACAGGACAGTTTTCTCTCGAAAGGATATGTAAGAATACCACTTCATAAGGAAATACAGTTTTGCAGAGTAAAGACATATACGTACGCATTGGAAACTCTTTACGAGAAGAAATAACGCATCGTACAAAATTAGCTTGTATCTCCAAAACTACACGTTGTATCTCGAAAAGAATTGTTGTGGCGTGTACGTCTTAACATGTAGCATCTGAAGAGAACCAAAAGGAGAATTTTCTTTCGTCAAAATTTTTCAGAAAATCACGTTTTAAGGAAATCCCGCATCGTGCGATATTATCTTGTTTTTCCTAAACAACACTTTGTAAGAAGAAAAGCTTTCATGTTGCGTGTATGTCTAAGTGTGTAGCCTCAAAAGAGAAGGCACAGGACAGTTTTCTCTCGAAAGGATATGTAAGAATACCACTTCATAAGGAAATACAGTTTTGCAGAGTAAAGACATATACGTACGCATTGGAAACTCTATACGAGAAGAAATAACGCATCGTACAAAATTAGCTTGTATCTCCAAAACTACACGTTGTATCTCGAAAAGAATTGTTGTGGCGTGTACGTCTTAACATGTAGCATCTAAAGAGAACCAAAAGGAGAATTTTCTTTCGTCAAAATTTTTCAGAAAATCACGTTTTAAGGAAATCCCGCATCGTGCGAAATTATCTTGTTTTTCCTAAACAACACGTTGTAAGTCGAAAAGCGTTCATGTTGCGTGTATGTCTAAGTGTGTAGCCTCAAAAGAGAAGGCACAGGACAGTTTTCTCTCGAAAGGATATGTAAGAATACCACTTCATAAGGAAATACAGTTTTGCAGAGTAAAGACATATACGTACGCATTGGAAACTCTTTACGAGAAGAAATAACGCATCGTACAAAATTAGCTTGTATCTCCAAAACTACACGTTGTATCTCGAAAAGAATTGTTGTGGCGTGTACGTCTTAACATGTAGCATCTGAAGAGAACCAAAAGGAGAATTTTCTTTCGTCAAAATTTTTCAGAAAATCACGTTTTAAGGAAATCCCGCATCGTGCGAAATTATCTTGTTTTTCCTAAACAACACGTTGTAAGTCGAAAAGCTTTCATGTTGCGTGTATGTCTAAGTGTGTAGCCTCAAAAGAGAAGGCACAGGACAGTTTTCTCTCGAAAGGATATGTAAGAATACCACTTCATAAGGAAATACAGTTTTGCAGAGTAAAGACATGTACGTACGCATTGGAAACTCTTTACGAGAAGAAATAACGCATCGTACAAAATTAGCTTGTATCTCCAAAACTACACGTTGTATCTCGAAAAGAATTGTTGTGGCGTGTACGTCTTAACATGTAGCATCTGAAGAGAACCAAAAGGAGAATTTTCTTTCGTCAAAATTTTTCAGAAAATCACGTTTTAAGGAAATCCCGCATCGTGCGAAATTATCTTGTTTTTCCTAAACAACACGTTGTAAGTCGAAAAGCTTTCATGTTGCGTGTATGTCTAAGTGTGTAGCCTCAAAAGAGAAGGCACAGGACAGTTTTCTCTCGAAAGGATATGTAAGAATACCACTTCATAAGGAAATACAGTTTTGCAGAGTAAAGACATATAAGTACGCATTGGAAACTCTTTACGAGAAGAAATAACGCATCGTACAAAATTAGCTTGTATCTCCAAAACTACACGTTGTATCTCGAAAAGAATTGTTGTGGCGTGTACGTCTTAACATGTAGCATCTAAAGAGAACCAAAAGGAGAATTTTCTTTCGTCAAAATTTTTCAGAAAATCACGTTTTAAGGAAATCCCGCATCGTGCGAAATTATCTTGTTTTTCCTAAACAACACGTTGTAAGTCGAAAAGCTTTCATGTTGCGTGTATGTCTAAGTGTGTAGCCTCAAAAGAGAAGGCACAGGACAGTTTTCTCTCGAAAGGATATGTAAGAATACCACTTCATAAGGAAATACAGTTTTGCAGAGTAAAGACATATACGTACGCATTGGAAACTCTTTACGAGAAGAAATAACGCATCGTACAAAATTAGCTTGTATCTCCAAAACTACACGTTGTATCTCGAAAAGAATTGTTGTGGCGTGTACGTCTTAACATGTAGCATCTGAAGAGAACCAAAAGGAGAATTTTCTTTCGTCAAAATTTTTCAGAAAATCACGTTTTAAGGAAATCCCGCATCGTGCGATATTATCTTGTTTTTCCTAAACAACACGTTGTAAGTCGAAAAGCTTTCATGTTGCGTGTATGTCTAAGTGTGTAGCCTCAAAAGAGAAGGCACAGGACAGTTTTCTCTCGAAAGGATATGTAAGAATACCACTTCATAAGGAAATACAGTTTTGCAGAGTAAAGACATATACGTACGCATTGGAAACTCTATACGAGAAGAAATAACGCATCGTACAAAATTAGCTTGTATCTCCAAAACTACACGTTGTATCTCGAAAAGAATTGTTGTGGCGTGTACGTCTTAACATGTAGCATCTAAAGAGAACCAAAAGGAGAATTTTCTTTCGTCAAAATTTTTCAGAAAATCACGTTTTAAGGAAATCCCGCATCGTGCGAAATTATCTTGTTTTTCCTAAACAACACGTTGTAAGTCGAAAAGCTTTCATGTTGCGTGTATGTCTAAGTGTGTAGCCTCAAAAGAGAAGGCACAGGACAGTTTTCTCTCGAAAGGATATGTAAGAATACCACTTCATAAGGAAATACAGTTTTGCAGAGTAAAGACATATACGTACGCATTGGAAACTCTTTACGAGAAGAAATAACGCATCGTACAAAATTAGCTTGTATCTCCAAAACTACACGTTGTATCTCGAAAAGAATTGTTGTGGCGTGTACGTCTTAACATGTAGCATCTGAAGAGAACCAAAAGGAGAATTTTCTTTCGTCAAAATTTTTCAGAAAATCACGTTTTAAGGAAATCCCGCATCGTGCGAAATTATCTTGTTTTTCCTAAACAACACGTTGTAAGTCGAAAAGCTTTCATGTTGCGTGTATGTCTAAGTGTGTAGCCTCAAAAGAGAAGGCACAGGACAGTTTTCTCTCGAAAGGATATGTAAGAATACCACTTCATAAGGAAATACAGTTTTGCAGAGTAAAGACATGTACGTACGCATTGGAAACTCTTTACGAGAAGAAATAACGCATCGTACAAAATTAGCTTGTATCTCCAAAACTACACGTTGTATCTCGAAAAGAATTGTTGTGGCGTGTACGTCTTAACATGTAGCATCTAAAGAGAACCAAAAGGAGAATTTTCTTTCGTCAAAATTTTTCAGAAAATCACGTTTTAAGGAAATCCCGCATCGTGCGAAATTATCTTGTTTTTCCTAAACAACACGTTGTAAGTCGAAAAGCTTTCATGTTGCGTGTATGTCTAAGTGTGTAGCCTCAAAAGAGAAGGCACAGGACAGTTTTCTCTCGAAAGGATATGTAAGAATACCACTTCATAAGGAAATACAGTTTTGCAGAGTAAAGACATATACGTACGCATTGGAAACTCTTTACGAGAAGAAATAACGCATCGTACAAAATTAGCTTGTATCTCCAAAACTACACGTTGTATCTCGAAAAGAATTGTTGTGGCGTGTACGTCTTAACATGTAGCATCTGAAGAGAACCAAAAGGAGAATTTTCTTTCGTCAAAATTTTTCAGAAAATCACGTTTTAAGGAAATCCCGCATCGTGCGAAATTATCTTGTTTTTCCTAAACAACACGTTGTAAGTCGAAAAGCTTTCATGTTGCGTGTATGTCTAAGTGTGTAGCCTCAAAAGAGAAGGCACAGGACAGTTTTCTCTCGAAAGGATATGTAAGAATACCACTTCATAAGGAAATACAGTTTTGCAGAGTAAAGACATATACGTACGCATTGGAAACTCTATACGAGAAGAAATAACGCATCGTACAAAATTAGCTTGTATCTCCAAAACTACACGTTGTATCTCGAAAAGAATTGTTGTGGCGTGTACGTCTTAACATGTAGCATCTAAAGAGAACCAAAAGGAGAATTTTCTTTCGTCAAAATTTTTCAGAAAATCACGTTTTAAGGAAATCCCGCATCGTGCGAAATTATCTTGTTTTTCCTAAACAACACGTTGTAAGTCGAAAAGCTTTCATGTTGCGTGTATGTCTAAGTGTGTAGCCTCAAAAGAGAAGGCACAGGACAGTTTTCTCTCGAAAGGATATGTAAGAATACCACTTCATAAGGAAATACAGTTTTGCAGAGTAAAGACATATACGTACGCATTGGAAACTCTTTACGAGAAGAAATAACGCATCGTACAAAATTAGCTTGTATCTCCAAAACTACACGTTGTATCTCGAAAAGAATTGTTGTGGCGTGTACGTCTTAACATGTAGCATCTGAAGAGAACCAAAAGGAGAATTTTCTTTCGTCAAAATTTTTCAGAAAATCACGTTTTAAGGAAATCCCGCATCGTGCGAAATTATCTTGTTTTTCCTAAACAACACGTTGTAAGTCGAAAAGCTTTCATGTTGCGTGTATGTCTAAGTGTGTAGCCTCAAAAGAGAAGGCACAGGACAGTTTTCTCTCGAAAGGATATGTAAGAATACCACTTCATAAGGAAATACAGTTTTGCAGAGTAAAGACATATACGTACGCATTGGAAACTCTTTACGAGAAGAAATAACGCATCGTACAAAATTAGCTTGTATCTCCAAAACTACACGTTGTATCTCGAAAAGAATTGTTGTGGCGTGTACGTCTTAACATGTAGCATCTAAAGAGAACCAAAAGGAGAATTTTCTTTCGTCAAAATTTTTCAGAAAATCACGTTTTAAGGAAATCCCGCATCGTGCGAAATTATCTTGTTTTTCCTAAACAACACGTTGTAAGTCGAAAAGCTTTCATGTTGCGAGTATGTCTAAGTGTGTAGCCTCAAAAGAGAAGGCACAGGACAGTTTTCTCTCGAAAGGATATGTAAGAATACCACTTCATAAGGAAATACAGTTTTGCAGAGTAAAGACATATACGTACGCATTGGAAACTCTTTACGAGAAGAAATAACGCATCGTACAAAATTAGCTTGTATCTCCAAAACTACACGTTGTATCTCGAAAAGAATTGTTGTGGCGTGTACGTCTTAACATGTAGCATCTAAAAAGAACCAAAAGGAGAATTTTCTTTCGTCAAAATTTTTCAGAAAATCACGTTTTAAGGAAGTCCCGCATCGTGCGAAATTATCTTGTTTTTCCTAAACAACACGTTGTAAGTCGAAAAGCTTTCATGTTGCGTGTATGTCTAAGTGTGTAGCCTCAAAAGAGAAGGCACAGGACAGTTTTCTCTCGAAAGGATATGTAAGAATACCACTTCATAAGGAAATACAGTTTTGCAGAGTAAAGACATATACGTACACATTGGAAACTCTTTACGAGAAGAAATAACGCATCGTACAAAATTAGCTTGTATCTCCAAAACTACACGTTGTATCTCGAAAAGAATTGTTGTGGCGTGTACGTCTTAACATTTAGCATCTAAAGAGAACCAAAAGGAGAATTTTCTTTCGTCAAAATTTTTCAGAAAATCACGTTTTAAGGAAATCCCGCATCGTGCGAAATTATCTTGTTTTTCCTAAACAACACGTTGTAAGTCGAAAAGCTTTCATGTTGCGTGTATGTCTAAGTGTGTAGCCTCAAAAGAGAAGGCACAGGACAGTTTTCTCTCGAAAGGATATGTAAGAATACCACTTCATAAGGAAATACAGTTTTGCAGAGTAAAGACATATACGTACGCATTGGAAACTCTTTACGAGAAGAAATAACGCATCGTACAAAATTAGCTTGTATCTCCAAAACTACACGTTGTATCTCGAAAAGAATTGTTGTGGCGTGTACGTCTTAACATGTAGCATCTAAAGAGAGCCAAAAGGAGAATTTTCTTTCGTCAAAATTTTTCAGAAAATCACGTTTTAAGGAAATCCCGCATCGTGCGAAATTATCTTGTTTTTCCTAAACAACACGTTGTAAGTCGAAAAGCTTTCATGTTGCGTGTATGTCTAAGTGTGTAGCCTCAAAAGAGAAGGCACAGGACAGTTTTCTCTCGAAAGGATATGTAAGAATACCACTTCATAAGGAAATACAGTTTTGCAGAGTAAAGACATATACGTACGCATTGGAAACTCTTTACGAGAAGAAATAACGCATCGTACAAAATTAGCTTGTATCTCCAAAACTACACGTTGTATCTCGAAAAGAATTGTTGTGGCGTGTACGTCTTAACATGTAGCATCTAAAAAGAACCAAAAGGAGAATTTTCTTTCGTCAAAATTTTTCAGAAAATCACGTTTTAAGGAAGTCCCGCATCGTGCGAAATTATCTTGTTTTTCCTAAACAACACGTTGTAAGTCGAAAAGCTTTCATGTTGCGTGTATGTCTAAGTGTGTAGCCTCAAAAGAGAAGGCACAGGACAGTTTTCTCTCGAAAGGATATGTAAGAATACCACTTCATAAGGAAATACAGTTTTGCAGAGTAAAGACATATACGTACACATTGGAAACTCTTTACGAGAAGAAATAACGCATCGTACAAAATTAGCTTGTATCTCCAAAACTACACGTTGTATCTCGAAAAGAATTGTTGTGGCGTGTACGTCTTAACATGTAGCATCGGAAGAGAACCAAAAGGAGAATTTTCTTTCGTCAAAATTTTTCAGAAAATCACGTTTTAAGGAAATCCCGCATCGTGCGAAATTATCTTGTTTTTCCTAAACAACACGTTGTAAGTCGAAAAGCTTTCATGTTGCGTGTATGTCTAAGTGTGTAGCCTCAAAAGAGAAGGCACAGGACAGTTTTCTCTCGAAAGGATATGTAAGAATACCACTTCATAAGGAAATACAGTTTTGCAGAGTAAAGACATATAAGTACGCATTGGAAACTCTTTACGAGAAGAAATAACGCATCGTACAAAATTAGCTTGTATCTCCAAAACTACACGTTGTATCTCGAAAAGAATTGTTGTGGCGTGTACGTCTTAACATGTAGCATCTAAAGAGAACCAAAAGGAGAATTTTCTTTCGTCAAAATTTTTCAGAAAATCACGTTTTAAGGAAATCCCGCATCGTGCGAAATTATCTTGTTTTTCCTAAACAACACGTTGTAAGTCGAAAAGCTTTCATGTTGCGTGTATGTCTAAGTGTGTAGCCTCAAAAGAGAAGGCACAGGACAGTTTTCTCTCGAAAGGATATGTAAGAATACCACTTCATAAGGAAATACAGTTTTGCAGAGTAAAGACATATACGTACGCATTGGAAACTCTTTACGAGAAGAAATAACGCATCGTACAAAATTAGCTTGTATCTCCAAAACTACACGTTGTATCTCGAAAAGAATTGATGTGGCGTGTACGTCTTAACATGTAGCATCTAAAGAGAACCAAAAGGAGAATTTTCTTTCGTCAAAATTTTTCAGAAAATCACGTTTTAAGGAAATCCCGCATCGTGCGAAATTATCTTGTTTTTCCTAAACAACACGTTGTAAGTCGAAAAGCTTTCATGTTGCGTGTATGTCTAAGTGTGTAGCCTCAAAAGAGAAGGAACAGGACAGTTTTCTCTCGAAAGGATATGTAAGAATACCACTTCATAAGGAAATACAGTTTTGCAGAGTAAAGACATATACGTACGCATTGGAAACTCTTTACGAGAAGAAATAACGCATCGTACAAAATTAGCTTGTATCTCCAAAACTACACGTTGTATCTCGAAAAGAATTGTTGTGGCGTGTACGTCTTAACATGTAGCATCTGAAGAGAACCAAAAGGAGAATTTTCTTTCGTCAAAATTTTTCAGAAAATCACGTTTTAAGAAAATCCCGCATCGTGCGAAATTATCTTGTTTTTCCTAAACAACACGTTGTAAGTCGAAAAGCTTTCATGTTGCGTGTATGTCTAAGTGTGTAGCCTCAAAAGAGAAGGCACAGGACAGTTTTCTCTCGAAAGGATATGTAAGAATACCACTTCATAAGGAAATACAGTTTTTCAGAGTAAAGACATATACGTACGCATTGGAAACTCTTTACGAGAAGAAATAACGCATCGTACAAAATTAGCTTGTATCTCCAAAACTACACGTTGTATCTCGAAAAGAATTGTTGTGGCGTGTACGTCTTAACATGTAGCATCTGAAGAGAACCAAAAGGAGAATTTTCTTTCGTCAAAATTTTTCAGAAAATCACGTTTTAAGGAAATCCCGCATCGTGCGATATTATCTTGTTTTTCCTAAACAACACGTTGTAAGTCGAAAAGCTTTCATGTTGCGTGTATGTCTAAGTGTGTAGCCTCAAAAGAGAAGGCACAGGACAGTTTTCTCTCGAAAGGATATGTAAGAATACCACTTCATAAGGAAATACAGTTTGGCAGAGTAAAGACATATACGTACGCATTGGAAACTCTATACGAGAAGAAATAACGCATCGTACAAAATTAGCTTGTATCTCCAAAACTACACGTTGTATCTCGAAAAGAATTGTTGTGGCGTGTACGTCTTAACATGTAGCATCTAAAGAGAACCAAACGGAGAATTTTCTTTCGTCAAAATTTTTCAGAAAATCACGTTTTAAGGAAATCCCGCATAGTGCGAAATTATCTTGTTTTTCCTAAACAACACGTTGTAAGTCGAAAAGCGTTCATGTTGCGTGTATGTCTAAGTGTGTAGCCTCAAAAGAGAAGGCACAGGACAGTTTTCTCTCGAAAGGATATGTAAGAATACCACTTCATAAGGAAATACAGTTTTGCAGAGTAAAGACATGTACGTACGCATTGGAAACTCTTTACGAGAAGAAATAACGCATCGTACAAAATTAGCTTGTATCTCCAAAACTACACGTTGTATCTCGAAAAGAATTGTTGTGGCGTGTACGTCTTAACATGTAGCATCTAAAGAGAACCAAAAGGAGAATTTTCTTTCGTCAAAATTTTTCAGAAAATCACGTTTTAAGGAAATCCCGCATCGTGCGAAATTATCTTGTTTTTCCTAAACAACACGTTGTAAGTCGAAAAGCTTTCATGTTGCGTGTATGTCTAAGTGTGTAGCCTCAAAAGAGAAGGCACAGGACAGTTTTCTCTCGAAAGGATATGTAAGAATACCACTTCATAAGGAAATACAGTTTTGCAGAGTAAAGACATATACGTACGCATTGGAAACTCTTTACGAGAAGAAATAACGCATCGTACAAAATTAGCTTGTATCTCCAAAACTACACGTTGTATCTCGAAAAGAATTGTTGTGGCGTGTACGTCTTAACATGTAGCATCTGAAGAGAACCAAAAGGAGAATTTTCTTTCGTCAAAATTTTTCAGAAAATCACGTTTTAAGGAAATCCCGCATCGTGCGAAATTATCTTGTTTTTCCTAAACAACACGTTGTAAGTCGAAAAGCTTTCATGTTGCGTGTATGTCTAAGTGTGTAGCCTCAAAAGAGAAGGCACAGGACAGTTTTCTCTCGAAAGGATATGTAAGAATACCACTTCATAAGGAAATACAGTTTTGCAGAGTAAAGACATATACGTACGCATTGGAAACTCTATACGAGAAGAAATAACGCATCGTAAAAAATTAGCTTGTATCTCCAAAACTACACGTTGTATCTCGAAAAGAATTGTTGTGGCGTGTACGTCTTAACATGTAGCATCTAAAGAGAACCAAAAGGAGAATTTTCTTTCGTCAAAATTTTTCAGAAAATCACGTTTTAAGGAAATCCCGCATCGTGCGAAATTATCTTGTTTTTCCTAAACAACACGTTGTAAGTCGAAAAGCTTTCATGTTGCGTGTATGTCTAAGTGTGTAGCCTCAAAAGAGAAGGCACAGGACAGTTTTCTCTCGAAAGGATATGTAAGAATACCACTTCATAAGGAAATACAGTTTTGCAGAGTAAAGACATATACGTACGCATTGGGAACTCTTTACGAGAAGAAATAACGCATCGTACAAAATTAGCTTGTATCTCCAAAACTACACGTTGTATCTCGAAAAGAATTGTTGTGGCGTGTACGTCTTAACATGTAGCATCTGAAGAGAACCAAAAGGAGAATTTTCTTTCGTCAAAATTTGTCAGAAAATCACGTTTTAAGGAAATCCCGCATCGTGCGAAATTATCTTGTTTTTCCTAAACAACACGTTGTAAGTCGAAAAGCTTTCATGTTGCGTGTATGTCTAAGTGTGTAGCCTCAAAAGAGAAGGCACAGGACAGTTTTCTCTCGAAAGGATATGTAAGAATACCACTTCATAAGGAAATACAGTTTTGCAGAGTAAAGACATATACGTACGCATTGGAAACTCTTTACGAGAAGAAATAACGCATCGTACAAAATTAGCTTGTATCTCCAAAACTACACGTTGTATCTCGAAAAGAATTGTTGTGGCGTGTACGTCTTAACATGTAGCATCTAAAGAGAACCAAAAGGAGAATTTTCTTTCGTCAAAATTTTTCAGAAAATCACGTTTTAAGGAAATCCCGCATCGTGCGAAATTATCTTGTTTTTCCTAAACAACACGTTGTAAGTCGAAAAGCTTTCATGTTGCGTGTATGTCTAAGTGTGTAGCCTCAAAAGAGAAGGCACAGGACAGTTTTCTCTCGAAAGGATATGTAAGAATACCACTTCATAAGGAAATACAGTTTTGCAGAGTAAAGACATATACGTACGCATTGGAAACTCTTTACGAGAAGAAATAACGCATCGTACAAAATTAGCTTGTATCTCCAAAACTACACGTTGTATCTCGAAAAGAATTGTTGTGGCGTGTACGTCTTAACATGTAGCATCTGAAGAGAACCAAAAGGAGAATTTTCTTTCGTCAAAATTTTTCAGAAAATCACGTTTTAAGGAAATCCCGCATCGTGCGAAATTATCTTGTTTTTCCTAAACAACATGTTGTAAGTCGAAAAGCTTTCATGTTGCGTGTATGTCTA
This sequence comes from Apodemus sylvaticus, assembly GCF_947179515.1. NCBI lineage: Eukaryota > Metazoa > Chordata > Mammalia > Rodentia > Muridae > Apodemus > Apodemus sylvaticus. The sequence continues at coordinate 74,689 of NW_026263306.1, forward strand.
AGTGTGTAGCCTCAAAAGAGAAGGCACAGGACAGTTTTCTCTCGAAAGGATATGTAAGAATACCACTTCATAAGGAAATACAGTTTTGCAGAGTAAAGACATATACGTACGCATTGGAAACTCTTTATGAGAAGAAATAACGCATCGTACAAAATTAGCTTGTATCTCCAAAACTACACGTTGTATCTCGAAAAGAATTGTTGTGGCGTGTACGTCTTAACATGTAGCATCTAAAGAGAGCCAAAAGGAGAATTTTCTTTCGTCAAAATTTTTCAGAAAATCACGTTTTAAGGAAATCCCGCATCGTGCGAAATTATCTTGTTTTTCCTAAACAACACGTTGTAAGTCGAAAAGCTTTCATGTTGCGTGTATGTCTAAGTGTGTAGCCTCAAAAGAGAAGGCACAGGACAGTTTTCTCTCGAAAGGATATGTAAGAATACCACTTCATAAGGAAATACAGTTTTGCAGAGTAAAGACATATACGTACGCATTGGAAACTCTTTACGAGAAGAAATAACGCATCGTACAAAATTAGCTTGTATCTCCAAAACTACACGTTGTATCTCGAAAAGAATTGTTGTGGCGTGTACGTCTTAACATGTAGCATCTAAAGAGAACCAAAAGGAGAATTTTCTTTCGTCAAAATTTTTCAGAAAATCACGTTTTAAGGAAATCCCGCATCGTGCGAAATTATCTTGTTTTTCCTAAACAACACGTTGTAAGTCGAAAAGCTTTCATGTTGCGTGTATGTCTAAGTGTGTAGCCTCAAAAGAGAAGGCACAGGACAGTTTTCTCTCGAAAGGATATGTAAGAATACCACTTCATAAGGAAATACATTTTTGCAGAGTAAAGACATACGTACGCATTGGAAACTCTTTACGAGAAGAAATAACGCATCGTACAAAATTAGCTTGTATCTCCTAAACTACACGTTGTATCTCGAAAAGAATTGTTGTGGCGTGTACGTCTTAACATTTAGCATCTAAAGAGAACCAAAAGGAGAATTTTCTTTCGTCAAAATTTTTCAGAAAATCACGTTTTAAGGAAATCCCGCATCGTGCGAAATTATCTTGTTTTTCCTAAACAACACGTTGTAAGTCGAAAAGCTTTCATGTTGCGTGTATGTCTAAGTGTGTAGCCTCAAAAGAGAAGGCACAGGACAGTTTTCTCTCGAAAGGATATGTAAGAATACCACTTCATAAGGAAATACAGTTTTGCAGAGTAAAGACATATACGTACGCATTGGAAACTCTTTACGAGAAGAAATAACGCATCGTACAAAATTAGCTTGTATCTCCAAAACTACACGTTGTATCTCGAAAAGAATTGTTGTGGCGTGTACGTCTTAACATGTAGCATCTAAAGAGAGCCAAAAGGAGAATTTTCTTTCGTCAAAATTTTTCAGAAAATCACGTTTTAAGGAAATCCCGCATCCTGCGAAATTATCTTGTTTTTCCTAAACAACACGTTGTAAGTAGAAAAGCTTTCATGTTGCGTGTATGTCTAAGTGTGTAGTCTCAAAAGAGAAGGCACAGGACAGTTTTCTCTCGAAAGGATATGTAAGAATACCACTTCATAAGGAAATACAGTTTTGCAGAGTAAAGACATATACGTACGCATTGGAAACTCTTTACGAGAAGAAATAACGCATCGTACAAAATTAGCTTGTATCTCCAAAACTACACGTTGTATCTCGAAAAGAATTGTTGTGGCGTGTACGTCTTAACATGTAGCATCTAAAGAGAACCAAAAGGAGAATTTTCTTTCGTCAAAATTTTTCAGAAAATCACGTTTTAAGGAAATCCCGCATCGTGCGAAATTATCTTGTTTTTCCTAAACAACACGTTGTAAGTCGAAAAGCTTTCATGTTGCGTGTATGTCTAAGTGTGTAGCCTCAAAAGAGAAGGCACAGGACAGTTTTCTCTCGAAAGGATATGTAAGAATACCACTTCATAAGGAAATACAGTTTTGCAGAGTAAAGACATATACGTACGCATTGGAAACTCTTTACGAGAAGAAATAACGCATCGTACAAAATTAGCTTGTATCTCCAAAACTACACGTTGTATCTCGAAAAGAATTGTTGTGGCGTGTACGTCTTAACATGTAGCATCTAAAGAGAACCAAAAGGAGAATTTTCTTTCGTCAAAATTTTTCAGAAAATCACGTTTTAAGGAAATCCCGCATCGTGCGAAATTATCTTGTTTTTCCTAAACAACACGTTGTAAGTCGAAAAGCTTTCATGTTGCGTGTATGTCTAAGTGTGTAGCCTCAAAAGAGAAGGCACAGGACAGTTTTCTCTCGAAAGGATATGTAAGAATACCACTTCATAAGGAAATACAGTTTTGCAGAGTAAAGACATATACGTACGCATTGGAAACTCTTTACGAGAAGAAATAACGCATCGTACAAAATTAGCTTGTATCTCCAAAACTACACGTTGTATCTCGAAAAGAATTGTTGTGGCGTGTACGTCTTAACATGTAGCATCTGAAGAGAACCAAAAGGAGAATTTTCTTTCGTCAAAATTTTTCAGAAAATCACGTTTTAAGGAAATCCCGCATCGTGCGAAATTATCTTGTTTTTCCTAAACAACACGTTGTAAGTCGAAAAGCTTTCATGTTGCGTGTATGTCTAAGTGTGTAGCCTCAAAAGAGAAGGCACAGGACAGTTTTCTCTCGAAAGGATATGTAAGAATACCACTTCATAAGGAAATACAGTTTTGCAGAGTAAAGACATATACGTACGCATTGGAAACTCTTTACGAGAAGAAATAACGCATCGTACAAAATTAGCTTGTATCTCCAAAACTACACGTTGTATCTCGAAAAGAATTGTTGTGGCGTGTACGTCTTAACATGTAGCATCTGAAGAGAACCAAAAGGAGAATTTTCTTTCGTCAAAATTTTTCAGAAAATCACGTTTTAAGGAAATCCCGCATCGTGCGATATTATCTTGTTTTTCCTAAACAACACGTTGTAAGAAGAAAAGCTTTCATGTTGCGTGTATGTCTAAGTGTGTAGCCTCAAAAGAGAAGGCACAGGACAGTTTTCTCTCGAAAGGATATGTAAGAATACCACTTCATAAGGAAATACAGTTTTGCAGAGTAAAGACATATACGTACGCATTGGAAACTCTATACGAGAAGAAATAACGCATCGTAAAAAATTAGCTTGTATCTCCAAAACTACACGTTGTATCTCGAAAAGAATTGTTGTGGCGTGTACGTCTTAACATGTAGCATCTAAAGAGAACCAAAAGGAGAATTTTCTTTCGTCAAAATTTTTCAGAAAATCACGTTTTAAGGAAATCCCGCATCGTGCGAAATTATCTTGTTTTTCCTAAACAACACGTTGTAAGTCGAAAAGCTTTCATGTTGCGTGTATGTCTAAGTGTGTAGCCTCAAAAGAGAAGGCACAGGACAGTTTTCTCTCGAAAGGATATGTAAGAATACCACTTCATAAGGAAATACAGTTTTGCAGAGTAAAGACATATAAGTACGCATTGGAAACTCTTTACGAGAAGAAATAACGCATCGTACAAAATTAGCTTGTATCTCCAAAACTACACGTTGTATCTCGAAAAGAATTGTTGTGGCGTGTACGTCTTAACATGTAGCATCTAAAGAGAACCAAAAGGAGAATTTTCTTTCGTCAAAATTTTTCAGAAAATCACGTTTTAAGGAAATCCCGCATCGTGCGAAATTATCTTGTTTTTCCTAAACAACACGTTGTAAGTCGAAAAGCTTTCATGTTGCGTGTATGTCTAAGTGTGTAGCCTCAAAAGAGAAGGCACAGGACAGTTTTCTCTCGAAAGGATATGTAAGAATACCACTTCATAAGGAAATACAGTTTTGCAGAGTAAAGACATATACGTACGCATTGGAAACTCTTTACGAGAAGAAATAACGCATCGTACAAAATTAGCTTGTATCTCCAAAACTACACGTTGTATCTCGAAAAGAATTGATGTGGCGTGTACGTCTTAACATGTAGCATCTAAAGAGAACCAAAAGGAGAATTTTCTTTCGTCAAAATTTTTCAGAAAATCACGTTTTAAGGAAATCCCGCATCGTGCGAAATTATCTTGTTTTTCCTAAACAACACGTTGTAAGTCGAAAAGCTTTCATGTTGCGTGTATGTCTAAGTGTGTAGCCTCAAAAGAGAAGGCACAGGACAGTTTTCTCTCGAAAGGATATGTAAGAATACCACTTCATAAGGAAATACAGTTTTGCAGAGTAAAGTCATATACGTACGCATTGGAAACTCTTTACGAGAAGAAATAACGCATCGTACAAAATTAGCTTGTATCTCCAAAACTACACGTTGTATCTCGAAAAGAATTGTTGTGGCGTGTACGTCTTAACATGTAGCATCTGAAGAGAACCAAAAGGAGAATTTTCTTTCGTCAAAATTTTTCAGAAAATCACGTTTTAAGAAAATCCCGCATCGTGCGAAATTATCTTGTTTTTCCTAAACAACACGTTGTAAGTCGAAAAGCTTTCATGTTGCGTGTATGTCTAAGTGTGTAGCCTCAAAAGAGAAGGCACAGGACAGTTTTCTCTCGAAAGGATATGTAAGAATACCACTTCATAAGGAAATACAGTTTTGCAGAGTAAAGACATATACGTACGCATTGGAAACTCTTTACGAGAAGAAATAACGCATCGTACAAAATTAGCTTGTATCTCCAAAACTACACGTTGTATCTCGAAAAGAATTGTTGTGGCGTGTACGTCTTAACATGTAGCATCTAAAGAGAACCAAAAGGAGAATTTTCTTTCGTCAAAATTTTTCAGAAAATCACGTTTTAAGGAAATCCCGCATCGTGCGAAATTATCTTGTTTTTCCTAAACAACACGTTGTAAGTCGAAAAGCTTTCATGTTGCGTGTATGTCTAAGTGTGTAGCCTCAAAAGAGAAGGCACAGGACAGTTTTCTCTCGAAAGGATATGTAAGAATACCACTTCATAAGGAAATACAGTTTTGCAGAGTAAAGACATATACGTACGCATTGGAAACTCTTTACGAGAAGAAATAACGCATCGTACAAAATTAGCTTGTATCTCCAAAACTACACGTTGTATCTCGAAAAGAATTGTTGTGGCGTGTACGTCTTAACATGTAGCATCTGAAGAGAACCAAAAGGAGAATTTTCTTTCGTCAAAATTTTTCAGAAAATCACGTTTTAAGGAAATCCCGCATCGTGCGATATTATCTTGTTTTTCCTAAACAACACGTTGTAAGTCGAAAAGCTTTCATGTTGCGTGTATGTCTAAGTGTGTAGCCTCAAAAGAGAAGGCACAGGACAGTTTTCTCTCGAAAGGATATGTAAGAATACCACTTCATAAGGAAATACAGTTTTGCAGAGTAAAGACATATACGTACGCATTGGAAACTCTATACGAGAAGAAATAACGCATCGTAAAAAATTAGCTTGTATCTCCAAAACTACACGTTGTATCTCGAAAAGAATTGTTGTGGCGTGTACGTCTTAACATGTAGCATCTAAAGAGAACCAAAAGGAGAATTTTCTTTCGTCAAAATTTTTCAGAAAATCACGTTTTAAGGAAATCCCGCATCGTGCGAAATTATCTTGTTTTTCCTAAACAACACGTTGTAAGTCGAAAAGCTTTCATGTTGCGTGTATGTCTAAGTGTGTAGCCTCAAAAGAGAAGGCACAGGACAGTTTTCTCTCGAAAGGATATGTAAGAATACCACTTCATAAGGAAATACAGTTTTGCAGAGTAAAGACATATAAGTACGCATTGGAAACTCTTTACGAGAAGAAATAACGCATCGTACAAAATTAGCTTGTATCTCCAAAACTACACGTTGTATCTCGAAAAGAATTGTTGTGGCGTGTACGTCTTAACATGTAGCATCTAAAGAGAACCAAAAGGAGAATTTTCTTTCGTCAAAATTTTTCAGAAAATCACGTTTTAAGGAAATCCCGCATCGTGCGAAATTATCTTGTTTTTCCTAAACAACACGTTGTAAGTCGAAAAGCTTTCATGTTGCGTGTATGTCTAAGTGTGTAGCCTCAAAAGAGAAGGCACAGGACAGTTTTCTCTCGAAAGGATATGTAAGAATACCACTTCATAAGGAAATACAGTTTTGCAGAGTAAAGACATATACGTACGCATTGGAAACTCTTTACGAGAAGAAATAACGCATCGTACAAAATTTGCTTGTATCTCCAAAACTACACGTTGTATCTCGAAAAGAATTGATGTGGCGTGTACGTCTTAACATGTAGCATCTAAAGAGAACCAAAAGGAGAATTTTCTTTCGTCAAAATTTTTCAGAAAATCACGTTTTAAGGAAATCCCGCATCGTGCGAAATTATCTTGTTTTTCCTAAACAACACGTTGTAAGTCGAAAAGCTTTCATGTTGCGTGTATGTCTAAGTGTGTAGCCTCAAAAGAGAAGGCACAGGACAGTTTTCTCTCGAAAGGATATGTAAGAATACCACTTCATAAGGAAATACAGTTTTGCAGAGTAAAGTCATATACGTACGCATTGGAAACTCTTTACGAGAAGAAATAACGCATCGTACAAAATTAGCTTGTATCTCCAAAACTACACGTTGTATCTCGAAAAGAATTGTTGTGGCGTGTACGTCTTAACATGTAGCATCTGAAGAGAACCAAAAGGAGAATTTTCTTTCGTCAAAATTTTTCAGAAAATCACGTTTTAAGAAAATCCCGCATCGTGCGAAATTATCTTGTTTTTCCTAAACAACACGTTGTAAGTCGAAAAGCTTTCATGTTGCGTGTATGTCTAAGTGTGTAGCCTCAAAAGAGAAGGCACAGGACAGTTTTCTCTCGAAAGGATATGTAAGAATACCACTTCATAAGGAAATACAGTTTTGCAGAGTAAAGACATATACATACGCATTGGAAACTCTTTACGAGAAGAAATAACGCATCGTACAAAATTAGCTTGTATCTCCAAAACTACACGTTGTATCTCGAAAAGAATTGTTGTGGCGTGTACGTCTTAACATGTAGCATCTAAAGAGAACCAAAAGGAGAATTTTCTTTCGTCAAAATTTTTCAGAAAATCACGTTTTAAGGAAATCCCGCATCGTGCGAAATTATCTTGTTTTTCCTAAACAACACGTTGTAAGTCGAAAAGCTTTCATGTTGCGTGTATGTCTAAGTGTGTAGCCTCAAAAGAGAAGGCACAGGACAGTTTTCTCTCGAAAGGATATGTAAGAATACCACTTCATAAGGAAATACAGTTTTGCAGAGTAAAGACATATACGTACGCATTGGAAACTCTTTACGAGAAGAAATAACGCATCGTACAAAATTAGCTTGTATCTCCAAAACTACACGTTGTATCTCGAAAAGAATTGTTGTGGCGTGTAGGTCTTAACATGTAGCATCTGAAGAGAACCAAAAGGAGAATTTTCTTTCGTCAAAATTTTTCAGAAAATCACGTTTTAAGGAAATCCCGCATCGTGCGATATTATCTTGTTTTTCCTAAACAACACGTTGTAAGTCGAAAAGCTTTCATGTTGCGTGTATGTCTAAGTGTGTAGCCTCAAAAGAGAAGGCACAGGACAGTTTTCTCTCGAAAGGATATGTAAGAATACCACTTCATAAGGAAATACAGTTTGGCAGAGTAAAGACATATACGTACGCATTGGAAACTCTTTACGAGAAGAAATAACGCATCGTACAAAATTAGCTTGTATCTCCAAAACTACACGTTGTATCTCGAAAAGAATTGTTGTGGCGTGTACGTCTTAACATGTAGCATCTGAAGAGAACCAAAAGGAGAATTTTCTTTCGTCAAAATTTTTCAGAAAATCACGTTTTAAGAAAATCCCGCATCGTGCGAAATTATCTTGTTTTTCCTAAACAACACGTTGTAAGTCGAAAAGCTTTCATGTTGCGTGTATGTCTAAGTGTGTAGCCTCAAAAGAGAAGGCACAGGACAGTTTTCTCTCGAAAGGATATGTAAGAATACCACTTCATAAGGAAATACAGTTTTGCAGAGTAAAGACATATACGTACGCATTGGAAACTCTTTACGAGAAGAAATAACGCATCGTACAAAATTAGCTTGTATCTCCAAAACTACACGTTGTATCTCGAAAAGAATTGTTGTGGCGTGTACGTCTTAACATGTAGCATCTAAAGAGAACCAAAAGGAGAATTTTCTTTCGTCAAAATTTTTCAGAAAATCACGTTTTAAGGAAATCCCGCATCGTGCGAAATTATCTTGTTTTTCCTAAACAACACGTTGTAAGTCGAAAAGCTTTCATGTTGCGTGTATGTCTAAGTGTGTAGCCTCAAAAGAGAAGGCACAGGACAGTTTTCTCTCGAAAGGATATGTAAGAATACCACTTCATAAGGAAATACAGTTTTGCAGAGTAAAGACATATACGTACGCATTGGAAACTCTTTACGAGAAGAAATAACGCATCGTACAAAATTAGCTTGTATCTCCAAAACTACACGTTGTATCTCGAAAAGAATTGTTGTGGCGTGTACGTCTTAACATGTAGCATCTGAAGAGAACCAAAAGGAGAATTTTCTTTCGTCAAAATTTTTCAGAAAATCACGTTTTAAGGAAATCCCGCATCGTGCGATATTATCTTGTTTTTCCTAAACAACACGTTGTAAGTCGAAAAGCTTTCATGTTGCGTGTATGTCTAAGTGTGTAGCCTCAAAAGAGAAGGCACAGGACAGTTTTCTCTCGAAAGGATATGTAAGAATACCACTTCATAAGGAAATACAGTTTGGCAGAGTAAAGACATATACGTACGCATTGGAAACTCTATACGAGAAGAAATAACGCATCGTACAAAATTAGCTTGTATCTCCAAAACTACACGTTGTATCTCGAAAAGAATTGTTGTGGCGTGTACGTCTTAACATGTAGCATCTAAAGAGAACCAAACGGAGAATTTTCTTTCGTCAAAATTTTTCAGAAAATCACGTTTTAAGGAAATCCCGCATCGTGCGAAATTATCTTGTTTTTCCTAAACAACACGTTGTAAGTCGAAAAGCGTTCATGTTGCGTGTATGTCTAAGTGTGTAGCCTCAAAAGAGAAGGCACAGGACAGTTTTCTCTCGAAAGGATATGTAAGAATACCACTTCATAAGGAAATACAGTTTTGCAGAGTAAAGACATGTACGTACGCATTGGAAACTCTTTACGAGAAGAAATAACGCATCGTACAAAATTAGCTTGTATCTCCAAAACTACACGTTGTATCTCGAAAAGAATTGTTGTGGCGTGTACGTCTTAACATGTAGCATCTAAAGAGAACCAAAAGGAGAATTTTCTTTCGTCAAAATTTTTCAGAAAATCACGTTTTAAGGAAATCCCGCATCGTGCGAAATTATCTTGTTTTTCCTAAACAACACGTTGTAAGTCGAAAAGCTTTCATGTTGCGTGTATGTCTAAGTGTGTAGCCTCAAAAGAGAAGGCACAGGACAGTTTTCTCTCGAAAGGATATGTAAGAATACCACTTCATAAGGAAATACAGTTTTGCAGAGTAAAGACATATACGTACGCATTGGAAACTCTTTACGAGAAGAAATAACGCATCGTACAAAATTAGCTTGTATCTCCAAAACTACACGTTGTATCTCGAAAAGAATTGTTGTGGCGTGTACGTCTTAACATGTAGCATCTGAAGAGAACCAAAAGGAGAATTTTCTTTCGTCAAAATTTTTCAGAAAATCACGTTTTAAGGAAATCCCGCATCGTGCGAAATTATCTTGTTTTTCCTAAACAACACGTTGTAAGTCGAAAAGCTTTCATGTTGCGTGTATGTCTAAGTGTGTAGCCTCAAAAGAGAAGGCACAGGACAGTTTTCTCTCGAAAGGATATGTAAGAATACCACTTCATAAGGAAATACAGTTTTGCAGAGTAAAGACATATACGTACGCATTGGAAACTCTATACGAGAAGAAATAACGCATCGTACAAAATTAGCTTGTATCTCCAAAACTACACGTTGTATCTCGAAAAGAATTGTTGTGGCGTGTACGTCTTAACATGTAGCATCTAAAGAGAACCAAAAGGAGAATTTTCTTTCGTCAAAATTTTTCAGAAAATCACGTTTTAAGGAAATCCCGCATCGTGCGAAATTATCTTGTTTTTCCTAAACAACACGTTGTAAGTCGAAAAGCTTTCATGTTGCGTGTATGTCTAAGTGTGTAGCCTCAAAAGACAAGGCACAGGACAGTTTTCTCTCGAAAGGATATGTAAGAATACCACTTCATAAGGAAATACAGTTTTGCAGAGTAAAGACATATACGTACGCATTGGGAACTCTTTACGAGAAGAAATAACGCATCGTACAAAATTAGCTTGTATCTCCAAAACTACACGTTGTATCTCGAAAAGAATTGTTGTGGCGTGTACGTCTTAACATGTAGCATCTGAAGAGAACCAAAAGGAGAATTTTCTTTCGTCAAAATTTTTCAGAAAATCACGTTTTAAGGAAATCCCGCATCGTGCGAAATTATCTTGTTTTTCCTAAACAACACGTTGTAAGTCGAAAAGCTTTCATGTTGCGTGTATGTCTAAGTGTGTAGCCTCAAAAGAGAAGGCACAGGACAGTTTTCTCTCGAAAGGATATGTAAGAATACCACTTCATAAGGAAATACAGTTTTGCAGATTAAAGACATATACGTACGCATTGGAAACTCTTTACGAGAAGAAATAACGCATCGTACAAAATTAGCTTGTATCTCCAAAACTACACGTTGTATCTCGAAAAGAATTGTTGTGGCGTGTACGTCTTAACATGTAGCATCTAAAGAGAACCAAAAGGAGAATTTTCTTTCGTCAAAATTTTTCAGAAAATCACGTTTTAAGGAAATCCCGCATCGTGCGAAATTATCTTGTTTTTCCTAAACAACACGTTGTAAGTCGAAAAGCTTTCATGTTGCGTGTATGTCTAAGTGTGTAGCCTCAAAAGAGAAGGCACAGGACAGTTTTCTCTCGAAAGGATATGTAAGAATACCACTTCATAAGGAAATACAGTTTTGCAGAGTAAAGACATATACGTACGCATTGGAAACTCTTTACGAGAAGAAATAACGCATCGTACAAAATTAGCTTGTATCTCCAAAACTACACGTTGTATCTCGAAAAGAATTGTTGTGGCGTGTACGTCTTAACATGTAGCATCCGAAGAGAACCAAAAGGAGAATTTTCTTTCGTCAAAATTTTTCAGAAAATCACGTTTTAAGGAAATCCCGCATCGTGCGAAATTATCTTGTTTTTCCTAAACAACACGTTGTAAGTCGAAAAGCTTTCATGTTGCGTGTATGTCTAAGTGTGTAGCCTCAAAAGAGAAGGCACAGGACAGTTTTCTCTCGAAAGGATATGTAAGAATACAACTTCATAAGGAAATACAGTTTTGCAGAGTAAAGACATATACGTACGCATTGGAAACTCTTTATGAGAAGAAATAACGCATCGTACAAAATTAGCTTGTATCTCCAAAACTACACGTTGTATCTCGAAAAGAATTGTTGTGGCGTGTACGTCTTAACATGTAGCATCTAAAGAGAGCCAAAAGGAGAATTTTCTTTCGTCAAAATTTTTCAGAAAATCACGTTTTAAGGAAATCCCGCATCGTGCGAAATTATCTTGTTTTTCCTAAACAACACGTTGTAAGTCGAAAAGCTTTCATGTTGCGTGTATGTCTAAGTGTGTAGCCTCAAAAGAGAAGGCACAGGACAGTTTTCTCTCGAAAGGATATGTAAGAATACCACTTCATAAGGAAATACAGTTTTGCAGAGTAAAGACATATACGTACGCATTGGAAACTCTTTACGAGAAGAAATAACGCATCGTACAAAATTAGCTTGTATCTCCAAAACTACACGTTGTATCTCGAAAAGAATTGTTGTGGTGTGTACGTCTTAACATGTAGCATCTAAAGAGAACCAAAAGGAGAATTTTCTTTCGTCAAAATTTTTCAGAAAATCACGTTTTAAGGAAATCCCGCATCGTGCGAAATTATCTTGTTTTTCCTAAACAACACGTTGTAAGTCGAAAAGCTTTCATGTTGCGTGTATGTCTAAGTGTGTAGCCTCAAAAGAGAAGGCACAGGACAGTTTTCTCTCGAAAGGATATGTAAGAATACCACTTCATAAGGAAATACAGTTTTGCAGAGTAAAGACATATACGTACGCATTGGAAACTCTTTACGAGAAGAAATAACGCATCGTACAAAATTAGCCTGTATCTCCAAAACTACACGTTGTATCTCGAAAAGAATTGTTGTGGCGTGTACGTCTTAACATGTAGCATCTAAAGAGAACCAAAAGTAGAATTTTCTTTCGTCAAAATTTTTCAGAAAATCACGTTTTAAGGAAATCCCGCATCGTGCGAAATTATCTTGTTTTTCCTAAACAACACGTTGTAAGTCGAAAAGCTTTCATGTTGCGTGTATGTCTAAGTGTGTAGCCTCAAAAGAGAAGGCACAGGACAGTTTTCTCTCGAAAGGATATGTAAGAATACCACTTCATAAGGAAATACAGTTTTGCAGAGTAAAGACATATACATACGCATTGGAAACTCTTTACGAGAAGAAATAACGCATCGTACAAAATTAGCTTGTATCTCCAAAACTACACGTTGTATCTCGAAAAGAATTGTTGTGGCGTGTACGTCTTAACATGTAGCATCTAAAAAGAACCAAAAGGAGAATTTTCTTTCGTCAAAATTTTTCAGAAAATCACGTTTTAAGGAAATCCCGCATCGTGCGAAATTATCTTGTTTTTCCTAAACAACACGTTGTAAGTCGAAAAGCTTTCATGTTGCGTGTATGTCTAAGTGTGTAGCCTCAAAAGAGAAGGCACAGGACAGTTTTCTCTCGAAAGGATATGTAAGAATACCACTTCATAAGGAAATACAGTTTTGCAGAGTAAAGACATATACGTACACATTGGAAACTCTTTACGAGAAGAAATAACGCATAGTACAAAATTAGCTTGTATCTCCAAAACTACACGTTGTATCTCGAAAAGAATTGTTGTGGCGTGTACGTCTTAACATGTAGCATCTAAAGAGAACCAAAAGGAGAATTTTCTTTCGTCAAAATTTTTCAGAAAATCACGTTTTAAGGAAATCCCGCATCGTGCGAAATTATCTTGTTTTTCCTAAACAACACGTTGTAAGTCGAAAAGCTTTCATGTTGCGTGTATGTCTAAGTGTGTAGCCTCAAAAGAGAAGGCACAGGACAGTTTTCTCTCGAAAGGATATGTAAGAATACCACTTCATAAGGAAATACAGTTTTGCAGAGTAAAGACATATAAGTACGCATTGGAAACTCTTTACGAGAAGAAATAACGCATCGTACAAAATTAGCTTGTATCTCCAAAACTACACGTAGTATCTCGAAAAGAATTGTTGTGGCGTGTACGTCTTAACATGTAGCATCTAAAGAGAACCAAAAGGAGAATTTTCTTTCGTCAAAATTTTTCAGAAAATCACGTTTTAAGGAAATCCCGCATCGTGCGAAATTATCTTGTTTTTCCTAAACAACACGTTGTAAGTCGAAAAGCTTTCATGTTGCGTGTATGTCTAAGTGTGTAGCCTCAAAAGAGAAGGCACAGGACAGTTTTCTCTCGAAAGGATATGTAAGAATACCACTTCATAAGGAAATACAGTTTTGCAGAGTAAAGACATATACGTACGCATTGGAAACTCTTTACGAGAAGAAATAACGCATCGTACAAAATTAGCTTGTATCTCCAAAACTACACGTTGTATCTCGAAAAGAATTGTTGTGGCGTGTACGTCTTAACATGTAGCATCTAAAGAGAACCAAAAGGAGAATTTTCTTTCGTCAAAATTTTTCAGAAAATCACGTTTTAAGGAAATCCCGCATCGTGCGAAATTATCTTGTTTTTCCTAAACAACACGTTGTAAGTCGAAAAGCTTTCATGTTGCGTGTATGTCTAAGTGTGTAGCCTCAAAAGAGAAGGCACAGGACAGTTTTCTCTCGAAAGGATATGTAAGAATACCACTTCATAAGGAAATACAGTTTTGCAGAGTAAAGACATATACGTACGCATTGGAAACTCTTTACGAGAAGAAATAACGCATCGTACAAAATTAGCTTGTATCTCCAAAACTACACGTTGTATCTCGAAAAGAATTGTTGTGGCGTGTACGTCTTAACATGTAGCATCTAAAGAGAACCAAAAGGAGAATTTTCTTTCGTCAAAATTTTTCAGAAAATCACGTTTTAAGGAAATCCCGCATCGTGCGAAATTATCTTGTTTTTCCTAAACAACACGTTGTAAGTCGAAAAGCTTTCATGTTGCGTGTATGTCTAAGTGTGTAGCCTCAAAAGAGAAGGCACAGGACAGTTTTCTCTCGAAAGGATATGTAAGAATACCACTTCATAAGGAAATACAGTTTTGCAGAGTAAAGACATATACGTACGCATTGGAAACTCTTTACGAGAAGAAATAACGCATCGTACAAAATTAGCTTGTATCTCCAAAACTACACGTTGTATCTCGAAAAGAATTGTTGTGGCGTGTACGTCTTAACATGTAGCATCTAAAGAGAACCAAAAGGAGAATTTTCTTTCGTCAAAATTTTTTAGAAATTCACGTTTTAAGGAAATCCCGCATCGTGCGAAATTATCTTGTTTTTCCTAAACAACACGTTGTAAGTCGAAAAGCTTTCATGTTGCGTGTATGTCTAAGTGTGTAGCCTCAAAAGAGAAGGCACAGGACAGTTTTCTCTCGAAAGGATATGTAAGAATACCACTTCATAAGGAAAGACAGTTTTGCAGAGTAAAGACATATACGTACGCATTGGAAACTCTTTACGAGAAGAAATAACGCATCGTACAAAATTAGCTTGTATCTCCAAAACTACACGTTGTATCTCGAAAAGAATTGTTGTGGTGTGTACGTCTTAACATGTAGCATCTAAAGAGAACCAAAAGGAGAATTTTCTTTCGTCAAAATTTTTCAGAAAATCACGTTTTAAGGAAATCCCGCATCGTGCGAAATTATCTTGTTTTTCCTAAACAACACGTTGTAAGTCGAAAAGCTTTCATGTTGCGTGTATGTCTAAGTGTGTAGCCTCAAAAGAGAAGGCACAGGACAGTTTTCTCTCGAAAGGATATGTAAGAATACCACTTCATAAGGAAATACAGTTTTGCAGAGTAAAGACATATACGTACGCATTGGAAACTCTTTACGAGAAGAAATAACGCATCGTACAAAATTAGCCTGTATCTCCAAAACTACACGTTGTATCTCGAAAAGAATTGTTGTGGCGTGTACGTCTTAACATGTAGCATCTAAAGAGAACCAAAAGGAGAATTTTCTTTCGTCAAAATTTTTCAGAAAATCACGTTTTAAGGAAATCCCGCATCGTGTGAAATTTACTTGTTTTTCCTAAACAACACGTTGTAAGTCGAAAAGCTTTCATGTTGCGTGTATGTCTAAGTGTGTAGCCTCAAAAGAGAAGGCACAGGACAGTTTTCTCTCGAAAGGATAAGTAAGAATACCACTTCATAAGGAAATACAGTTTTGCAGAGTAAAGACATATACGTACGCATTGGAAACTTTACGAGAAGAAATAACGCATCGTACAAAATTAGCCTGTATCTCCAAAACTACACGTTGTATCTCGAAAAGAATTGTTGTGGCGTGTACGTCTTAACATGTAGCATCTAAAGAGAACCAAAAGGAGAATTTTCTTTCGTCAAAATTTTTCAGAAAATCACGTTTTAAGGAAATCCCGCATCGTGCGAAATTATCTTGTTTTTCCTAAACAACACGTTGTAAGTCGAAAAGCTTTCATGTTGCGTGTATGTCTAAGTGTGTAGCCTCAAAAGAGAAGGCACAGGACAGTTTTCTCTCGAAAGGATATGTAAGAATACCACTTCATAAGGAAATACAGTTTTGCAGAGTAAAGACATATACGTACGCATTGGAAACTCTTTACGAGAAGAAATAACGCATCGTACAAAATTAGCTTGTATCTCCAAAACTACACGTTGTATCTCGAAAAGAATTGTTGTGGCGTGTACGTCTTAACATGTAGCATCTGAAGAGAACCAAAAGGAGAATTTTCTTTCGTCAAAATTTTTCAGAAAATCACGTTTTAAGAAAATCCCGCATCGTGCGAAATTATCTTGTTTTTCCTAAACAACACGTTGTAAGTCGAAAAGCTTTCATGTTGCGTGTATGTCTAAGTGTGTAGCCTCAAAAGAGAAGGCACAGGACAGTTTTCTCTCGAAAGGATATGTAAGAATACCACTTCATAAGGAAATACAGTTTTGCAGAGTAAAGACATATACGTACGCATTGGAAACTCTTTACGAGAAGAAATAACGCATCGTACAAAATTAGCTTGTATCTCCAAAACTACACGTTGTATCTCGAAAAGAATTGTTGTGGCGTGTACGTCTTAACATGTAGCATCTAAAGAGAACCAAAAGGAGAATTTTCTTTCGTCAAAATTTTTCAGAAAATCACGTTTTAAGGAAATCCCGCATCGTGCGAAATTATCTTGTTTTTCCTAAACAACACGTTGTAAGTCGAAAAGCTTTCATGTTGCGTGTATGTCTAAGTGTGTAGCCTCAAAAGAGAAGGCACAGGACAGTTTTCTCTCGAAAGGATATGTAAGAATACCACTTCATAAGGAAATACAGTTTTGCAGAGTAAAGACATATACGTACGCATTGGAAACTCTTTACGAGAAGAAATAACGCATCGTACAAAATTAGATTGTATCTCCAAAACTACACGTTGTATCTCGAAAAGAATTGTTGTGGCGTGTACGTCTTAACATGTAGCATCTGAAGAGAACCAAAAGGAGAATTTTCTTTCGTCAAAATTTTTCAGAAAATCACGTTTTAAGGAAATCCCGCATCGTGCGATATTATCTTGTTTTTCCTAAACAACAGGTTGTAAGAAGAAAAGCTTTCATGTTGCGTGTATGTCTAAGTGTGTAGCCTCAAAAGAGAAGGCACAGGACAGTTTTCTCTCGAAAGGATATGTAAGAATACCACTTCATAAGGAAATACAGTTTTGCAGAGTAAAGACATATACGTACGCATTGGAAACTCTTTACGAGAAGAAATAACGCATCGTACAAAATTAGCCTGTATCTCCAAAACTACACGTTGTATCTCGAAAAGAATTGTTGTGGCGTGTACGTCTTAACATGTAGCATCTAAAGAGAACCAAAAGGAGAATTTTCTTTCGTCAAAATTTTTCAGAAAATCACGTTTTAAGGAAATCCCGCATCGTGTGAAATTATCTTGTTTTTCCTAAACAACACGTTGTAAGTCGAAAAGCTTTCATGTTGCGTGTATGTCTAAGTGTGTAGCCTCAAAAGAGAAGGCACAGGACAGTTTTCTCTCGAAAGGATATGTAAGAATACCACTTCATAAGGAAATACAGTTTTGCAGAGTAAAGACATATACGTACGCATTGGAAACTTTACGAGAAGAAATAACGCATCGTACAAAATTAGCCTGTATCTCCAAAACTACACGTTGTATCTCGAAAAGAATTGTTGTGGCGTGTACGTCTTAACATGTAGCATCTAAAGAGAACCAAAAGGAGAATTTTCTTTCGTCAAAATTTTTCAGAAAATCACGTTTTAAGGAAATCCCGCATCGTGCGAAATTATCTTGTTTTTCCTAAACAACACGTTGTAAGTCGAAAAGCGTTCATGTTGCGTGTATGTCTAAGTGTGTAGCCTCAAAAGAGAAGGCACAGGACAGTTTTCTCTCGAAAGGATATGTAAGAATACCACTTCATAAGGAAATACAGTTTTGCAGAGTAAAGACATATACGTACGCATTGGAAACTCTTTACGAGAAGAAATAACGCATCGTACAAAATTAGCTTGTATCTCCAAAACTACACGTTGTATCTCGAAAAGAATTGTTGTGGCGTGTACGTCTTAACATGTAGCATCTGAAGAGAACCAAAAGGAGAATTTTCTTTCGTCAAAATTTTTCAGAAAATCACGTTTTAAGGAAATCCCGCATCGTGCGAAATTATCTTGTTTTTCCTAAACAACACGTTGTAAGTCGAAAAGCTTTCATGTTGCGTGTATGTCTAAGTGTGTAGCCTCAAAAGAGAAGGCACAGGACAGTTTTCTCTCGAAAGGATATGTAAGAATACCACTTCATAAGGAAATACAGTTTTGCAGAGTAAAGACATGTACGTACGCATTGGAAACTCTTTACGAGAAGAAATAACGCATCGTACAAAATTAGCTTGTATCTCCAAAACTACACGTTGTATCTCGAAAAGAATTGTTGTGGCGTGTACGTCTTAACATGTAGCATCTGAAGAGAACCAAAAGGAGAATTTTCTTTCGTCAAAATTTTTCAGAAAATCACGTTTTAAGGAAATCCCGCATCGTGCGAAATTATCTTGTTTTTCCTAAACAACACGTTGTAAGTCGAAAAGCTTTCATGTTGCGTGTATGTCTAAGTGTGTAGCCTCAAAAGAGAAGGCACAGGACAGTTTTCTCTCGAAAGGATATGTAAGAATACCACTTCATAAGGAAATACAGTTTTGCAGAGTAAAGACATATAAGTACCCATTGGAAACTCTTTACGAGAAGAAATAACGCATCGTACAAAATTAGCTTGTATCTCCAAAACTACACGTTGTATCTCGAAAAGAATTGTTGTGGCGTGTACGTCTTAACATGTAGCATCTAAAGAGAACCAAAAGGAGAATTTTCTTTCGTCAAAATTTTTCAGAAAATCACGTTTTAAGGAAATCCCGCATCGTGCGAAATTATCTTGTTTTTCCTAAACAACACGTTGTAAGTCGAAAAGCTTTCATGTTGCGTGTATGTCTAAGTGTGTAGCCTCAAAAGAGAAGGCACAGGACAGTTTTCTCTCGAAAGGATATGTAAGAATACCACTTCATAAGGAAATACAGTTTTGCAGAGTAAAGACATATACGTACGCATTGGAAACTCTTTACGAGAAGAAATAACGCATCGTACAAAATTAGCTTGTATCTCCAAAACTACACGTTGTATCTCGAAAAGAATTGTTGTGGCGTGTACGTCTTAACATGTAGCATCTGAAGAGAACCAAAAGGAGAATTTTCTTTCGTCAAAATTTTTCAGAAAATCACGTTTTAAGGAAATCCCGCATCGTGCGATATTATCTTGTTTTTCCTAAACAACACGTTGTAAGTCGAAAAGCTTTCATGTTGCGTGTATGTCTAAGTGTGTAGCCTCAAAAGAGAAGGCACAGGACAGTTTTCTCTCGAAAGGATATGTAAGAATACCACTTCATAAGGAAATACAGTTTTGCAGAGTAAAGACATATACGTACGCATTGGAAACTCTATACGAGAAGAAATAACGCATCGTACAAAATTAGCTTGTATCTCCAAAACTACACGTTGTATCTCGAAAAGAATTGTTGTGGCGTGTACGTCTTAACATGTAGCATCTAAAGAGAACCAAAAGGAGAATTTTCTTTCGTCAAAATTTTTCAGAAAATCACGTTTTAAGGAAATCCCGCATCGTGCGAAATTATCTTGTTTTTCCTAAACAACACGTTGTAAGTCGAAAAGCTTTCATGTTGCGTGTATGTCTAAGTGTGTAGCCTCAAAAGAGAAGGCACAGGACAGTTTTCTCTCGAAAGGATATGTAAGAATACCACTTCATAAGGAAATACAGTTTTGCAGAGTAAAGACATATACGTACGCATTGGAAACTCTTTACGAGAAGAAATAACGCATCGTACAAAATTAGCTTGTATCTCCAAAACTACACGTTGTATCTCGAAAAGAATTGTTGTGGCGTGTACGTCTTAACATGTAGCATCTGAAGAGAACCAAAAGGAGAATTTTCTTTCGTCAAAATTTTTCAGAAAATCACGTTTTAAGGAAATCCCGCATCGTGCGAAATTATCTTGTTTTTCCTAAACAACACGTTGTAAGTCGAAAAGCTTTCATGTTGCGTGTATGTCTAAGTGTGTAGCCTCAAAAGAGAAGGCACAGGACAGTTTTCTCTCGAAAGGATATGTAAGAATACCACTTCATAAGGAAATACAGTTTTGCAGAGTAAAGACATGTACGTACGCATTGGAAACTCTTTACGAGAAGAAATAACGCATCGTACAAAATTAGCTTGTATCTCCAAAACTACACGTTGTATCTCGAAAAGAATTGTTGTGGCGTGTACGTCTTAACATGTAGCATCTAAAGAGAACCAAAAGGAGAATTTTCTTTCGTCAAAATTTTTCAGAAAATCACGTTTTAAGGAAATCCCGCATCGTGCGAAATTATCTTGTTTTTCCTAAACAACACGTTGTAAGTCGAAAAGCTTTCATGTTGCGTGTATGTCTAAGTGTGTAGCCTCAAAAGAGAAGGCACAGGACAGTTTTCTCTCGAAAGGATATGTAAGAATACCACTTCATAAGGAAATACAGTTTTGCAGAGTAAAGACATATACGTACGCATTGGAAACTCTTTACGAGAAGAAATAACGCATCGTACAAAATTAGCTTGTATCTCCAAAACTACACGTTGTATCTCGAAAAGAATTGTTGTGGCGTGTACGTCTTAACATGTAGCATCTGAAGAGAACCAAAAGGAGAATTTTCTTTCGTCAAAATTTTTCAGAAAATCACGTTTTAAGGAAATCCCGCATCGTGCGAAATTATCTTGTTTTTCCTAAACAACACGTTGTAAGTCGAAAAGCTTTCATGTTGCGTGTATGTCTAAGTGTGTAGCCTCAAAAGAGAAGGCACAGGACAGTTTTCTCTCGAAAGGATATGTAAGAATACCACTTCATAAGGAAATACAGTTTTGCAGAGTAAAGACATATACGTACGCATTGGAAACTCTATACGAGAAGAAATAACGCATCGTACAAAATTAGCTTGTATCTCCAAAACTACACGTTGTATCTCGAAAAGAATTGTTGTGGCGTGTACGTCTTAACATGTAGCATCTAAAGAGAACCAAAAGGAGAATTTTCTTTCGTCAAAATTTTTCAGAAAATCACGTTTTAAGGAAATCCCGCATCGTGCGAAATTATCTTGTTTTTCCTAAACAACACGTTGTAAGTCGAAAAGCTTTCATGTTGCGTGTATGTCTAAGTGTGTAGCCTCAAAAGAGAAGGCACAGGACAGTTTTCTCTCGAAAGGATATGTAAGAATACCACTTCATAAGGAAATACAGTTTTGCAGAGTAAAGACATATACGTACGCATTGGAAACTCTTTACGAGAAGAAATAACGCATCGTACAAAATTAGCTTGTATCTCCAAAACTACACGTTGTATCTCGAAAAGAATTGTTGTGGCGTGTACGTCTTAACATGTAGCATCTGAAGAGAACCAAAAGGAGAATTTTCTTTCGTCAAAATTTTTCAGAAAATCACGTTTTAAGGAAATCCCGCATCGTGCGAAATTATCTTGTTTTTCCTAAACAACACGTTGTAAGTCGAAAAGCTTTCATGTTGCGTGTATGTCTAAGTGTGTAGCCTCAAAAGAGAAGGCACAGGACAGTTTTCTCTCGAAAGGATATGTAAGAATACCACTTCATAAGGAAATACAGTTTTGCAGAGTAAAGACATACGTACGCATTGGAAACTCTTTACGAGAAGAAATAACGCATCGTACAAAATTAGCTTGTATCTCCAAAACTACACGTTGTATCTCGAAAAGAATTGTTGTGGCGTGTACGTCTTAACATGTAGCATCTAAAGAGAACCAAAAGGAGAATTTTCTTTCGTCAAAATTTTTCAGAAAATCACGTTTTAAGGAAATCCCGCATCGTGCGAAATTATCTTGTTTTTCCTAAACAACACGTTGTAAGTCGAAAAGCTTTCATGTTGCGTGTATGTCTAAGTGTGTAGCCTCAAAAGAGAAGGCACAGGACAGTTTTCTCTCGAAAGGATATGTAAGAATACCACTTCATAAGGAAATACAGTTTTGCAGAGTAAAGACATATACGTACGCATTGGAAACTCTTTACGAGAAGAAATAACGCATCGTACAAAATTAGCTTGTATCTCCAAAACTACACGTTGTATCTCGAAAAGAATTGTTGTGGCGTGTACGTCTTAACATGTAGCATCTAAAAAGAACCAAAAGGAGAATTTTCTTTCGTCAAAATTTTTCAGAAAATCACGTTTTAAGGAAGTCCCGCATCGTGCGAAATTATCTTGTTTTTCCTAAACAACACGTTGTAAGTCGAAAAGCTTTCATGTTGCGTGTATGTCTAAGTGTGTAGCCTCAAAAGAGAAGGCACAGGACAGTTTTCTCTCGAAAGGATATGTAAGAATACCACTTCATAAGGAAATACAGTTTTGCAGAGTAAAGACATATACGTACACATTGGAAACTCTTTACGAGAAGAAATAACGCATCGTACAAAATTAGCTTGTATCTCCAAAACTACACGTTGTATCTCGAAAAGAATTGTTGTGGCGTGTACGTCTTAACATTTAGCATCTAAAGAGAACCAAAAGGAGAATTTTCTTTCGTCAAAATTTTTCAGAAAATCACGTTTTAAGGAAATCCCGCATCGTGCGAAATTATCTTGTTTTTCCTAAACAACACGTTGTAAGTCGAAAAGCTTTCATGTTGCGTGTATGTCTAAGTGTGTAGCCTCAAAAGAGAAGGCACAGGACAGTTTTCTCTCGAAAGGATATGTAAGAATACCACTTCATAAGGAAATACAGTTTTGCAGAGTAAAGACATATACGTACGCATTGGAAACTCTTTACGAGAAGAAATAACGCATCGTACAAAATTAGCTTGTATCTCCAAAACTACACGTTGTATCTCGAAAAGAATTGTTGTGGCGTGTACGTCTTAACATGTAGCATCTAAAGAGAGCCAAAAGGAGAATTTTCTTTCGTCAAAATTTTTCAGAAAATCACGTTTTAAGGAAATCCCGCATCGTGCGAAATTATCTTGTTTTTCCTAAACAACACGTTGTAAGTCGAAAAGCTTTCATGTTGCGTGTATGTCTAAGTGTGTAGCCTCAAAAGAGAAGGCACAGGACAGTTTTCTCTCGAAAGGATATGTAAGAATACCACTTCATAAGGAAATACAGTTTTGCAGAGTAAAGACATATACGTACGCATTGGAAACTCTTTACGAGAAGAAATAACGCATCGTACAAAATTAGCTTGTATCTCCAAAACTACACGTTGTATCTCGAAAAGAATTGTTGTGGCGTGTACGTCTTAACATGTAGCATCTAAAAAGAACCAAAAGGAGAATTTTCTTTCGTCAAAATTTTTCAGAAAATCACGTTTTAAGGAAGTCCCGCATCGTGCGAAATTATCTTGTTTTTCCTAAACAACACGTTGTAAGTCGAAAAGCTTTCATGTTGCGTGTATGTCTAAGTGTGTAGCCTCAAAAGAGAAGGCACAGGACAGTTTTCTCTCGAAAGGATATGTAAGAATACCACTTCATAAGGAAATACAGTTTTGCAGAGTAAAGACATATACGTACACATTGGAAACTCTTTACGAGAAGAAATAACGCATCGTACAAAATTAGCTTGTATCTCCAAAACTACACGTTGTATCTCGAAAAGAATTGTTGTGGCGTGTACGTCTTAACATGTAGCATCTAAAGAGAACCAAAAGGAGAATTTTCTTTCGTCAAAATTTTTCAGAAAATCACGTTTTAAGGAAATCCCGCATCGTGCGAAATTATCTTGTTTTTCCTAAACAACACGTTGTAAGTCGAAAAGCTTTCATGTTGCGTGTATGTCTAAGTGTGTAGCCTCAAAAGAGAAGGCACAGGACAGTTTTCTCTCGAAAGGATATGTAAGAATACCACTTCATAAGGAAATACAGTTTTGCAGAGTAAAGACATATACGTACGCATTGGAAACTCTTTACGAGAAGAAATAACGCATCGTACAAAATTAGCCTGTATCTCCAAAACTACACGTTGTATCTCGAAAAGAATTGTTGTGGCGTGTACGTCTTAACATGTAGCATCTAAAGAGAACCAAAAGGAGAATTTTCTTTCGTCAAAATTTTTCAGAAAATCACGTTTTAAGGAAATCCCGCATCGTGTGAAATTATCTTGTTTTTCCTAAACAACACGTTGTAAGTCGAAAAGCTTTCATGTTGCGTGTATGTCTAAGTGTGTAGCCTCAAAAGAGAAGGCACAGGACAGTTTTCTCTCGAAAGGATAAGTAAGAATACCACTTCATAAGGAAATACAGTTTTGCAGAGTAAAGACATATACGTACGCATTGGAAACTTTACGAGAAGAAATAACGCATCGTACAAAATTAGCCTGTATCTCCAAAACTACACGTTGTATCTCGAAAAGAATTGTTGTGGCGTGTACGTCTTAACATGTAGCATCTAAAGAGAACCAAAAGGAGAATTTTCTTTCGTCAAAATTTTTCAGAAAATCACGTTTTAAGGAAATCCCGCATCGTGCGAAATTATCTTGTTTTTCCTAAACAACACGTTGTAAGTCGAAAAGCTTTCATGTTGCGTGTATGTCTAAGTGTGTAGCCTCAAAAGAGAAGGCACAGGACAGTTTTCTCTCGAAAGGATATGTAAGAATACCACTTCATAAGGAAATACAGTTTTGCAGAGTAAAGACATATACGTACGCATTGGAAACTCTTTACGAGAAGAAATAACGCATCGTACAAAATTAGCTTGTATCTCCAAAACTACACGTTGTATCTCGAAAAGAATTGTTGTGGCGTGTACGTCTTAACATGTAGCATCTGAAGAGAACCAAAAGGAGAATTTTCTTTCGTCAAAATTTTTCAGAAAATCACGTTTTAAGAAAATCCCGCATCGTGCGAAATTATCTTGTTTTTCCTAAACAACACGTTGTAAGTCGAAAAGCTTTCATGTTGCGTGTATGTCTAAGTGTGTAGCCTCAAAAGAGAAGGCACAGGACAGTTTTCTCTCGAAAGGATATGTAAGAATACCACTTCATAAGGAAATACAGTTTTGCAGAGTAAAGACATATACGTACGCATTGGAAACTCTTTACGAGAAGAAATAACGCATCGTACAAAATTAGCTTGTATCTCCAAAACTACACGTTGTATCTCGAAAAGAATTGTTGTGGCGTGTACGTCTTAACATGTAGCATCTAAAGAGAACCAAAAGGAGAATTTTCTTTCGTCAAAATTTTTCAGAAAATCACGTTTTAAGGAAATCCCGCATCGTGCGAAATTATCTTGTTTTTCCTAAACAACACGTTGTAAGTCGAAAAGCTTTCATGTTGCGTGTATGTCTAAGTGTGTAGCCTCAAAAGAGAAGGCACAGGACAGTTTTCTCTCGAAAGGATATGTAAGAATACCACTTCATAAGGAAATACAGTTTTGCAGAGTAAAGACATATACGTACGCATTGGAAACTCTTTACGAGAAGAAATAACGCATCGTACAAAATTAGATTGTATCTCCAAAACTACACGTTGTATCTCGAAAAGAATTGTTGTGGCGTGTACGTCTTAACATGTAGCATCTGAAGAGAACCAAAAGGAGAATTTTCTTTCGTCAAAATTTTTCAGAAAATCACGTTTTAAGGAAATCCCGCATCGTGCGATATTATCTTGTTTTTCCTAAACAACAGGTTGTAAGAAGAAAAGCTTTCATGTTGCGTGTATGTCTAAGTGTGTAGCCTCAAAAGAGAAGGCACAGGACAGTTTTCTCTCGAAAGGATATGTAAGAATACCACTTCATAAGGAAATACAGTTTTGCAGAGTAAAGACATATACGTACGCATTGGAAACTCTTTACGAGAAGAAATAACGCATCGTACAAAATTAGCCTGTATCTCCAAAACTACACGTTGTATCTCGAAAAGAATTGTTGTGGCGTGTACGTCTTAACATGTAGCATCTAAAGAGAACCAAAAGGAGAATTTTCTTTCGTCAAAATTTTTCAGAAAATCACGTTTAAGGAAATCCCGCATCGTGTGAAATTATCTTGTTTTTCCTAAACAACACGTTGTAAGTCGAAAAGCTTTCATGTTGCGTGTATGTCTAAGTGTGTAGCCTCAAAAGAGAAGGCACAGGACAGTTTTCTCTCGAAAGGATATGTAAGAATACCACTTCATAAGGAAATACAGTTTTGCAGAGTAAAGACATATACGTACGCATTGGAAACTTTACGAGAAGAAATAACGCATCGTACAAAATTAGCCTGTATCTCCAAAACTACACGTTGTATCTCGAAAAGAATTGTTGTGGCGTGTACGTCTTAACATGTAGCATCTAAAGAGAACCAAAAGGAGAATTTTCTTTCGTCAAAATTTTTCAGAAAATCACGTTTTAAGGAAATCCCGCATCGTGCGAAATTATCTTGTTTTTCCTAAACAACACGTTGTAAGTCGAAAAGCGTTCATGTTGCGTGTATGTCTAAGTGTGTAGCCTCAAAAGAGAAGGCACAGGACAGTTTTCTCTCGAAAGGATATGTAAGAATACCACTTCATAAGGAAATACAGTTTTGCAGAGTAAAGACATATACGTACGCATTGGAAACTCTTTACGAGAAGAAATAACGCATCGTACAAAATTAGCTTGTATCTCCAAAACTACACGTTGTATCTCGAAAAGAATTGTTGTGGCGTGTACGTCTTAACATGTAGCATCTGAAGAGAACCAAAAGGAGAATTTTCTTTCGTCAAAATTTTTCAGAAAATCACGTTTTAAGGAAATCCCGCATCGTGCGAAATTATCTTGTTTTTCCTAAACAACACGTTGTAAGTCGAAAAGCTTTCATGTTGCGTGTATGTCTAAGTGTGTAGCCTCAAAAGAGAAGGCACAGGACAGTTTTCTCTCGAAAGGATATGTAAGAATACCACTTCATAAGGAAATACAGTTTTGCAGAGTAAAGACATGTACGTACGCATTGGAAACTCTTTACGAGAAGAAATAACGCATCGTACAAAATTAGCTTGTATCTCCAAAACTACACGTTGTATCTCGAAAAGAATTGTTGTGGCGTGTACGTCTTAACATGTAGCATCTGAAGAGAACCAAAAGGAGAATTTTCTTTCGTCAAAATTTTTCAGAAAATCACGTTTTAAGGAAATCCGCATCGTGCGAAATTATCTTGTTTTTCCTAAACAACACGTTGTAAGTCGAAAAGCTTTCATGTTGCGTGTATGTCTAAGTGTGTAGCCTCAAAAGAGAAGGCACAGGACAGTTTTCTCTCGAAAGGATATGTAAGAATACCACTTCATAAGGAAATACAGTTTTGCAGAGTAAAGACATATAAGTACCCATTGGAAACTCTTTACGAGAAGAAATAACGCATCGTACAAAATTAGCTTGTATCTCCGAAAACTACACGTTGTATCTCGAAAAGAATTGTTGTGGCGTGTACGTCTTAACATGTAGCATCTAAAGAGAACCAAAAGGAGAATTTTCTTTCGTCAAAATTTTTCAGAAAATCACGTTTTAAGGAAATCCCGCATCGTGCGAAATTATCTTGTTTTTCCTAAACAACACGTTGTAAGTCGAAAAGCTTTCATGTTGCGTGTATGTCTAAGTGTGTAGCCTCAAAAGAGAAGGCACAGGACAGTTTTCTCTCGAAAGGATATGTAAGAATACCACTTCATAAGGAAATACAGTTTTGCAGAGTAAAGACATATACGTACGCATTGGAAACTCTTTACGAGAAGAAATAACGCATCGTACAAAATTAGCTTGTATCTCCAAAACTACACGTTGTATCTCGAAAAGAATTGTTGTGGCGTGTACGTCTTAACATGTAGCATCTGAAGAGAACCAAAAGGAGAATTTTCTTTCGTCAAAATTTTTCAGAAAATCACGTTTTAAGGAAATCCCGCATCGTGCGATATTATCTTGTTTTTCCTAAACAACACGTTGTAAGTCGAAAAGCTTTCATGTTGCGTGTATGTCTAAGTGTGTAGCCTCAAAGAGAAGGCACAGGACAGTTTTCTCTCGAAAGGATATGTAAGAATACCACTTCATAAGGAAATACAGTTTTGCAGAGTAAAGACATATACGTACGCATTGGAAACTCTATACGAGAAGAAATAACGCATCGTACAAAATTAGCTTGTATCTCCAAAACTACACGTTGTATCTCGAAAAGAATTGTTGTGGCGTGTACGTCTTAACATGTAGCATCTAAAGAGAACCAAAAGGAGAATTTTCTTTCGTCAAAATTTTTCAGAAAATCACGTTTTAAGGAAATCCCGCATCGTGCGAAATTATCTTGTTTTTCCTAAACAACACGTTGTAAGTCGAAAAGCTTTCATGTTGCGTGTATGTCTAAGTGTGTAGCCTCAAAAGAGAAGGCACAGGACAGTTTTCTCTCGAAAGGATATGTAAGAATACCACTTCATAAGGAAATACAGTTTTGCAGAGTAAAGACATATACGTACGCATTGGAAACTCTTTACGAGAAGAAATAACGCATCGTACAAAATTAGCTTGTATCTCCAAAACTACACGTTGTATCTCGAAAAGAATTGTTGTGGCGTGTACGTCTTAACATGTAGCATCTGAAGAGAACCAAAAGGAGAATTTTCTTTCGTCAAAATTTTTCAGAAAATCACGTTTTAAGGAAATCCCGCATCGTGCGAAATTATCTTGTTTTTCCTAAACAACACGTTGTAAGTCGAAAAGCTTTCATGTTGCGTGTATGTCTAAGTGTGTAGCCTCAAAAGAGAAGGCACAGGACAGTTTTCTCTCGAAAGGATATGTAAGAATACCACTTCATAAGGAAATACAGTTTTGCAGAGTAAAGACATGTACGTACGCATTGGAAACTCTTTACGAGAAGAAATAACGCATCGTACAAAATTAGCTTGTATCTCCAAAACTACACGTTGTATCTCGAAAAGAATTGTTGTGGCGTGTACGTCTTAACATGTAGCATCTAAAGAGAACCAAAAGGAGAATTTTCTTTCGTCAAAATTTTTCAGAAAATCACGTTTTAAGGAAATCCCGCATCGTGCGAAATTATCTTGTTTTTCCTAAACAACACGTTGTAAGTCGAAAAGCTTCATGTTGCGTGTATGTCTAAGTGTGTAGCCTCAAAAGAGAAGGCACAGGACAGTTTTCTCTCGAAAGGATATGTAAGAATACCACTTCATAAGGAAATACAGTTTTGCAGAGTAAAGACATATACGTACGCATTGGAAACTCTTTACGAGAAGAAATAACGCATCGTACAAAATTAGCTTGTATCTCCAAAACTACACGTTGTATCTCGAAAAGAATTGTTGTGGCGTGTACGTCTTAACATGTAGCATCTGAAGAGAACCAAAAGGAGAATTTTCTTTCGTCAAAATTTTTCAGAAAATCACGTTTTAAGGAAATCCCGCATCGTGCGAAATTATCTTGTTTTCCTAAACAACACGTTGTAAGTCGAAAAGCTTTCATGTTGCGTGTATGTCGTCTAAGTGTGTAGCCTCAAAAGAGAAGGCACAGGACAGTTTTCTCTCGAAAGGATATGTAAGAATACCACTTCATAAGGAAATACAGTTTTGCAGAGTAAAGACATATACGTACGCATTGGAAACTCTATACGAGAAGAAATAACGCATCGTACAAAATTAGCTTGTATCTCCAAAACTACACGTTGTATCTCGAAAAGAATTGTTGTGGCGTGTACGTCTTAACATGTAGCATCTAAAGAGAACCAAAAGGAGAATTTTCTTTCGTCAAAATTTTTCAGAAAATCACGTTTTAAGGAAATCCCGCATCGTGCGAAATTATCTTGTTTTTCCTAAACAACACGTTGTAAGTCGAAAAGCTTTCATGTTGCGTGTATGTCTAAGTGTGTAGCCTCAAAAGAGAAGGCACAGGACAGTTTTCTCTCGAAAGGATATGTAAGAATACCACTTCATAAGGAAATACAGTTTTGCAGAGT
Organism: Apodemus sylvaticus; assembly: GCF_947179515.1. NCBI lineage: Eukaryota > Metazoa > Chordata > Mammalia > Rodentia > Muridae > Apodemus > Apodemus sylvaticus. Next base: position 104,553 of record NW_026263306.1, read on the forward strand.
AAAGACATATACGTACGCATTGGAAACTCTTTACGAGAAGAAATAACGCATCGTACAAAATTAGCTTGTATCTCCAAAACTACACGTTGTATCTCGAAAAGAATTGTTGTGGCGTGTACGTCTTAACATGTAGCATCTGAAGAGAACCAAAAGGAGAATTTTCTTTCGTCAAAATTTTTCAGAAAATCACGTTTTAAGGAAATCCCGCATCGTGCGAAATTATCTTGTTTTTCCTAAACAACACGTTGTAAGTCGAAAAGCTTTCATGTTGCGTGTATGTCTAAGTGTGTAGCCTCAAAAGAGAAGGCACAGGACAGTTTTCTCTCGAAAGGATATGTAAGAATACCACTTCATAAGGAAATACAGTTTTGCAGAGTAAAGACATACGTACGCATTGGAAACTCTTTACGAGAAGAAATAACGCATCGTACAAAATTAGCTTGTATCTCCAAAACTACACGTTGTATCTCGAAAAGAATTGTTGTGGCGTGTACGTCTTAACATGTAGCATCTAAAGAGAACCAAAAGGAGAATTTTCTTTCGTCAAAATTTTTCAGAAAATCACGTTTTAAGGAAATCCCGCATCGTGCGAAATTATCTTGTTTTTCCTAAACAACACGTTGTAAGTCGAAAAGCTTTCATGTTGCGTGTATGTCTAAGTGTGTAGCCTCAAAAGAGAAGGCACAGGACAGTTTTCTCTCGAAAGGATATGTAAGAATACCACTTCATAAGGAAATACAGTTTTGCAGAGTAAAGACATATACGTACGCATTGGAAACTCTTTACGAGAAGAAATAACGCATCGTACAAAATTAGCTTGTATCTCCAAAACTACACGTTGTATCTCGAAAAGAATTGTTGTGGCGTGTACGTCTTAACATGTAGCATCTAAAAAGAACCAAAAGGAGAATTTTCTTTCGTCAAAATTTTTCAGAAAATCACGTTTTAAGGAAGTCCCGCATCGTGCGAAATTATCTTGTTTTTCCTAAACAACACGTTGTAAGTCGAAAAGCTTTCATGTTGCGTGTATGTCTAAGTGTGTAGCCTCAAAAGAGAAGGCACAGGACAGTTTTCTCTCGAAAGGATATGTAAGAATACCACTTCATAAGGAAATACAGTTTTGCAGAGTAAAGACATATACGTACACATTGGAAACTCTTTACGAGAAGAAATAACGCATCGTACAAAATTAGCTTGTATCTCCAAAACTACACGTTGTATCTCGAAAAGAATTGTTGTGGCGTGTACGTCTTAACATTTAGCATCTAAAGAGAACCAAAAGGAGAATTTTCTTTCGTCAAAATTTTTCAGAAAATCACGTTTTAAGGAAATCCCGCATCGTGCGAAATTATCTTGTTTTTCCTAAACAACACGTTGTAAGTCGAAAAGCTTTCATGTTGCGTGTATGTCTAAGTGTGTAGCCTCAAAAGAGAAGGCACAGGACAGTTTTCTCTCGAAAGGATATGTAAGAATACCACTTCATAAGGAAATACAGTTTTGCAGAGTAAAGACATATACGTACGCATTGGAAACTCTTTACGAGAAGAAATAACGCATCGTACAAAATTAGCTTGTATCTCCAAAACTACACGTTGTATCTCGAAAAGAATTGTTGTGGCGTGTACGTCTTAACATGTAGCATCTAAAGAGAGCCAAAAGGAGAATTTTCTTTCGTCAAAATTTTTCAGAAAATCACGTTTTAAGGAAATCCCGCATCGTGCGAAATTATCTTGTTTTTCCTAAACAACACGTTGTAAGTCGAAAAGCTTTCATGTTGCGTGTATGTCTAAGTGTGTAGCCTCAAAAGAGAAGGCACAGGACAGTTTTCTCTCGAAAGGATATGTAAGAATACCACTTCATAAGGAAATACAGTTTTGCAGAGTAAAGACATATACGTACGCATTGGAAACTCTTTACGAGAAGAAATAACGCATCGTACAAAATTAGCTTGTATCTCCAAAACTACACGTTGTATCTCGAAAAGAATTGTTGTGGCGTGTACGTCTTAACATGTAGCATCTAAAAAGAACCAAAAGGAGAATTTTCTTTCGTCAAAATTTTTCAGAAAATCACGTTTTAAGGAAGTCCCGCATCGTGCGAAATTATCTTGTTTTTCCTAAACAACACGTTGTAAGTCGAAAAGCTTTCATGTTGCGTGTATGTCTAAGTGTGTAGCCTCAAAAGAGAAGGCACAGGACAGTTTTCTCTCGAAAGGATATGTAAGAATACCACTTCATAAGGAAATACAGTTTTGCAGAGTAAAGACATATACGTACACATTGGAAACTCTTTACGAGAAGAAATAACGCATCGTACAAAATTAGCTTGTATCTCCAAAACTACACGTTGTATCTCGAAAAGAATTGTTGTGGCGTGTACGTCTTAACATGTAGCATCTAAAGAGAACCAAAAGGAGAATTTTCTTTCGTCAAAATTTTTCAGAAAATCACGTTTTAAGGAAATCCCGCATCGTGCGAAATTATCTTGTTTTTCCTAAACAACACGTTGTAAGTCGAAAAGCTTTCATGTTGCGTGTATGTCTAAGTGTGTAGCCTCAAAAGAGAAGGCACAGGACAGTTTTCTCTCGAAAGGATA